>NC_135214.1:36260606-36471253 GCF_052324685.1 Brachyhypopomus gauderio
TCAACAGGACACACTAACGGGACACACTAACACAGTCAACAGGACACACTAACGGGACACACCAACACTGGCAACGGGACACACTAACGGGACACACTAACACTGTCAACGGGACACACTAACGGGACACACTAACACTGTCAACAGGACACACTAACGGGACACACTAACACTGTCAACAGGACACACTAACGGGACACACTAACACTGTCAATGGGACACACTAACGGGACACACTAACACTGTCAACGGGACACACTAACGGGACACACTAACACTGTCAACAGGACACACTAACGGGACACACTAACACTGTCAACAGGACACACTAACGGGACACACTAACACTGTCAATGGGACAAACTAAAGGGACACACTAACACTGTCAACGGGACACACTAACGGGACACACTAACACTGTCAACGGGACACACTAATGGACACACTAACACTGTCAACAGGACACACTAACGGGACACACTAACACTGTCAACAGGACACACTAACGGGACACACTAACACTGTCAACAGGACACACCAACGGGACACACTAACACTGTCAACAGGACCCACTAACGGGACACACTTACGGGACAAACTAACACTATCAACGGGACACACTAAATCCGTTTGATTTAGATGCAAGATGCGACAATCATGAACAACTCTGTTCTCTCCCGTCTTATATTATTAACATACGGACATTGTTTACAATCAGTGATATAATGTGTTTAATGAACACAGTGTGAAAACATACTGTCTTAAACCAACCAGCCCAGAGCATGATTTGGGGGCTTTGATAATATTTATGAAAACATTTTTGTGTGCTAATTGTGTGTAATAGCCAGTTTTAGTTTCCTCTCTGAAAGCCAGAAAGGCCGGTAGGCATGCTGATGACCGCAGGGATGGAGAGAAGACCATGCACTTTGGTTTTGCTGCAGATCAGACCATGGTGTCATGATCACATGGTGTCACGGTGTCATGGTCTTCAGCTAACATCTGTACTGACAGTCGGGACTGAGGTGCATGGATGGGTCCGTGTGACTGGTTTCCCGCTGTAGTGGTACCAGCTTGTGTAGGTATCTCTCCTCAGCGAGACGTCCACGGAGGAAATGAGAGGTGATCGGTCCAGAGATCCCCTGATAGGTTTCTGGAGCACGGCAAGGCCACGGTGTCGGTGAGCGACCAGAAACGAGCCCGAATACCTCGCGTGAAGCCCCTAAAGCACACATCTCATGGTATGAACCGCTGGGGGACCGGAGGCCATGTCCCGTTCAACAGGACAGGCTCTATTAAACTCTTGCGTACTGTACAATCTCTGTTGAGAAATTAGCCAGGAAAACTGCTCAACTCTGATCCAAACATCTGGGGCCAGGAGTGTTTTAGCTCACGGCTTTGGTTGTACAAAGTCATGTTCTGTCCACATATTGGACCTGTGTCGAAGGTGTGTCATATACATGTTTTGCGCAGTTTTGGATCCTGATCAAAACTTCCACTTATTTGTATAGCCTACGTTGTAAAACTGGGCTATGGTAGTTTTACGTCAACCCCGCATTTAAAACATTTAGCTGATATAACAATAAATAAATAAACCAACGTATTATTTCTAGTAATTAGTTGCGTAAAAGGCAACGGGTGTTCAGCTTTTTTTTATCAAGGGTCGTGATTCGGTTCCTTGCGAGCTTGACGAATATGCTGTAATATGTCGTGACATCCGAACAGCCTCAAAACTCTTAAACACTGAGTACAGTCTATCCTCTTGGTTGTAACACGTCTCCGTGATCATATAAATGGTTATAAAATTGATTCTGGTTCCTGTTGTTGAATGTGGGATGCGGAGGGCTTTCCCGGAGGAAAGTTCTGGGCTGAAACAGGCCGCCCCATGGTTCTGCTGCGGGAAACATGTGACTTCAATCTGCCAGTTTCCCAAATGCCCCAAAGCAAAGAGCGGAGAAACACAAATGGATGAAATTATATCCATATGATTGGAGACAGCTAAGGAGAGACAGGTTTCTCATGCGCTTCGTCACGGTACCAAATGAAACACAGCTTCGCTAAAACATTCACATTACACGTTACACATATCGGTTCCACGTCCAAACCGCCACATCATCTAGCAGCCAGCTTCATATCTTAGAAACAGCGACTTTAATTTGAATTAAAGATCTGAGATGTTCTGATTTTCTTTTCCTTTCTTTTCTTTTCTTGCCTTCTTTTTAAAGTTGGCCTGAGATGAATTCATACATTGTTTCTTCTTATGGATTTATTCGTGTTTTGTTTCCTCATCTCTTTTTCCGATTTCAAAACAGTTGATTTATACGTGATGTGATGTGTACACAAACGCTCAGCATGCGAATGTTGTCCAGATGGCACTGAACGCTCTGCCGATAAATTGGCGGAGGAAGGAGTCATGTAAATGACTAACGAAATTGCTCCGAACAGCCCGTCTTGTTCTCATGCGAGCTCGGTAAGGAAAGACTTAAACCTGTATGGGAAGCAACCTATGATGAATAAATGGGGCGTCTCGCATAATAATTTCCGCCCCACGGTGTTCTCCCGAAAACAGCCATTTTGAAGGAACCCTAACAGGAGTTAAGCGTCTGTTCTGACCCAGCTGTCAGACAAAGTGACTGGATCTCACTACACGCGAGGATCTTGAGCGGGTAGGAGGTATGTGACACTGCATGGGAGTACTTAACCTCGCGCCGTCCGGGCTCCCTGTCCAAATTGTTACCAGCTAAGAGGTCATTATAACCATAAAAACACGCGGCGCCATGTCCTTCTACTCCACAACTGACGATAGGTGACGCCACTAAAGACACACAAAAACTGATTAGGACCGCAACAGTCTGTATTCACAACGCATACACATATATGTAGAGATATTAAAAATGACTGAAGTAGACATTGCTTGTCGTTCATGCAAGTAATGTTCTCTCTCTCTCTTAAGAAGTGTGTACACACACACGCACTACTCGGTTCTTCATTGAGGCTGTGCAGTACTATAGAGGATCTGGTTTCACTGGGTCTGAAGTTTTGATGTTGTTGACAGCACAGGAAACCTATCAGTCCCACACTGTTCTCATTCAAGCTGCTCTAAGTCCTTCTAATGTCTAATTAGAGTGAAGTACAGGGCTCGGGCCTCAGTGGGGTGGACACCACTGCATGAATTATCCACCCCGTTCAGGGAACATGAGCCGTGACAGAATAGAGAAACGCAATGAAAATGCTGAACATGATCTGAGAGGTGCATGCAAATCCAGTGAGAACTCTGGAGAGCACAAAGGGGGTGGGGCTTTGAGGGGGTGGGGTGTTGAGGAGGTGGGGCCCTATTGGCACCTGCCAAAGTCTTCCCTAAGACAGGAAGTCTGTCCTTCCTGTCCTCTCACTCTTGCTAAAGTTCTGGTTCTCACACACACACACACACACACACACACACACACACACACACACACACACACACACACACACTCAGACTCAGACTCACACACACTCAGACTCGGACTCAGACTCACACACACTCAGACTCACACACTCAGACTCACACACTCATACACATACACACTCAGACTCACACACTCTCATATGCACAAACTCAGACTCACACACTCTCATACACACACACACTCAGACTCAGACTCAATGTACACACACTCCGACCCATCGAACACATGCACGAGGGGTGACAGTCTGTCTTCAAACATATATTCGGCGCAGCGCTACATGTTTGTTTATAGTTTCAAACCAAACATATTATTAGGAATTAAAAGGTTACGGCATCCTCCTCACTGGGACGGGGCTGGGGGGGGGGGGGGGGGGGGGGGGATGGGGGGTAGTGTTCATGCCCTCTGGGGGCAGTTGGGAGATGCATCATACTGCTCAGAAACCCCATGCAAAAGGGCAAAAACGCAGAGTAACAAGACCCTCTGTCGTCTGACACACACACACACACACACACACACACACACACATGCACGCAGTAAACGGCTTCATATTTATGGGGTATTTAACTTGAAGTTTCTCATCACACTCTTGTTTACTTTAGCCGTAACGTGAGTGTGCGTCTGGCACCGGCCCTGGTGGAGCACCGAGCCAACACCGGTGCTCACCGCATTACCACAGCCGCTTTCCCCAGCGCTAATATCCCTGCTCCATCTGCCGGCTCAATTACGCATGACCTAATCCCAGTCTTGGCTACGCCGCTGCCACAGTCTGTGTATTTCACATTTGGACAGAATGATATGGAGGCAGAAGAATGTGTGTGTGGCAGCGTTCACACACCACCAGTGTTCATGGGAAGAGACGCAGTGACATTAGTGTTCATCACTCACCAGGATGTGGTGATACAGCTTTAACTGAGTTTGAACAGAACATCTAATATAATTAACAAAATTATATTAACAGAATTCTGAAGAGTCCTGTGGACTCACACTCAGACTCACACACTAAGATCCTAAGATCTTAGATTGTAAACAAGATTAAGATCGTAAACAGGATTAAGATCCTAAACAGGATTAAAATCATAAACATGATTAAGAATGTAAAGAGGATTAAGATCGTAAACAGGATTAAGATCATGAACAGGATTAAGATCGTAAACAGGATTAAGATCTGGAACAGGATTAAGATCGTAAACAGAATTAAGATCGTGAACAGGATTGTATTTGACTGTGACAACAGGAAATGGACATGGATGCCTGAATGTGAACCGAAGTCCTTTAATAACAAAAAAAATATTCAAGGATGCTAAAAATAACATTTTGTATGGATGTTGGAATAATGTTGGCAGGTTTCCTGGAGTTCTGGGGGAAAGACTACAGGGAAGACTGTTGAATGTTAGGAAAAGTTATTAGGAATTTCATTAGGAGGCTGTTTGTAGTGATTTTAGGAATGCTGATTCCCTGAAAATCAGAGGGTAACCATGGTAATGGTTTGACAACTGTGCCCTTGCACTCTAGATTGGGGAAGTCCTAACAGCTACACGAGTGTGTTTGGGGCTTACACACAAAACACCACACAGACCACCACACAAAACACCACACAGACTACCACACAGACCACCACACAGTCCACCACACAGTCCACCACACAGTCCACCACACAGTCCACCACACAGACCATCACAGAGAAAACCACGCAGAACACTACGCAGAACACCACACAGGGCACCTAGAGATCTGGTGCTCGGAGATCCTCCTCTGAGATACTCCAATTAGAAACTCCTTCCCAGACACCCAACACACAGTGCACTCTTACTCATACACATACACCTCACATTCCTGCCATTTTTCTATAGCCAACACACACAGCCTCCTCTCTCTCTCTCTCTCTCTCTCTCTCTCACACACACACACACACACACACACACACTATACTAACAGCTGTTGCAACATCCCATACTGATGTATATTCTTAAACAGAAAGAAATCACACTAACATAACGGATTGTATGAGAATGAGTCCATCAGACACCCCAGACAAGATGGCGCCTGCCCAGTAAAACACAGCACGGTGCTCACGTGCGCAGACATCCCGGTCTGAGCGTCGGGACGCCGTCCTGAGCTCCTGGCCCAGCTGCACACAGAAACCACTTGTTAAGTGTTTATTAGCAGGGTGAGTCGGGGCAGTCCTGACCCGTGGTACTTGTGTGTGTAAAGGCCTGGACGTGTGCCCTGGTGGAGTCAGGCCTGCAGCGTGGGTGCAGCGGGTCCTCACAGCCCTGTGCTGGTTCTGTTTGCTCTCACAGACACGGGCTTGTTTGCAGAAAGGTGCTCAGTCTGTAGTGATTATTTACCAGAGAAGCAGCCAGACAGATGCTGGGTGTAAACAAACACTAAACAATACAGAAGAAACATCGAGGATAAAAATAAAAACCAAACCCAAGCCGCCTCTGTCTGGGTAGAAATACAGTCATATGAGCGACTGTGTAAAATGGCCATGTGTGGAAACGGGATGTTCAAAATAAAATCACACGTGTGCCTCTCCAAATCACCCTGGCTTCACGTGTGCCTCTCCAAATCACCCTGGCTTCACGTGTGCCTCTCCAAATCACCCTGGCTTCACGTGTGCCTCTCCAAATCACCCTGGCTTCAGGAAAGCACATTATTAACTGAGCAGAAGGAGTTATGTTTTTTTGTCTTCACCACGTATGATGAGGGGAGATTGGGATGATTAGTGAGTGCAGGGCTTTCTGCACACACACAGTTCAGTCTCCAGGGTGTGAGGAGACGCAGAACAAGAGCCTTCACAGACCCCCAACAGGCCTAGCGAGCACGTTAGCATTAGCGGGACCGTTCCCCTTACCAAACTGGTAACCTGATACAGGTCAGTCTTGAGGTTAAACTGATTAAGGATTTGGATACGGGACAGTGATGATGCAATGCAACAGTAACATAGCCGTCTGCATTAGAACATTCATGTTACAGCGTTCCACTATGATTAAATGTTCTGGAAATTACCAAAGCCAAGAAGATACATTCCACAGCAAATATAATTAGCACCAAGTACATATGGATCCAGAATGTTCTGATTCTGGCTGATCTGATGTCCTGATGCTGGCTGATCTGATGTCCTGATTCTGGCTGATCTGATGTCCTGATGCTGGCTGATCTGATGTCCTGATACTGGCTGATCTGATGTCCCGATACTGGCTTCATTTAGCAGCTGTGACGTGGGCTGATTTTACAGCCTGGGTTCTAATCCTCAAACCCAAAACCCCACCAGGACACACAGTGTGTTGGGCTGTGTGGGCAGTGGAGTGAGAGGAGTGATGATGATGATGATGATGTGACTGCTATTAAAGCTGACAAAGAGCAAGTAGCAGATGGGGGGGGGGGGGGGCTTTTGTAAAGTCGATCTGGTCTACTTGACAAGGAAAAGCAGCACCGACCGTTCCCATGATGCCCACAGCAGGGCCAAGACATCCGTCTCCTGACGGAGGTTCGGAGGCATCTGCTAGCACCTTCATACACTCATATACGCACGACATGTGGGCTGCAGAACGGGGCAGTTACCGTGACGAGAAGAACTAGATTCATCACAGAAGTTATTCAACGTGTAGTGAGATTATTCATCACAGAAGTTATTCAACGTGTAGTGAGATTATTCATCACAGAAGTTATTCAACGTGTAGTGAGATTATTCATCACAGAAGTTATTCAATGTGAATGTGTGATTAAGTAAACATGTAGTGAGATTAATCTCAAGCATGATGTGCCTTAACAACATTAAATGTAAGGTGAATTAAAGCAGCGTGTTTGGGTTCACTGACGGAAAGCCTGTCTTACTAAAGGAACACGCGGGGCATGTTATGCATTAAGGCATCGTTACGTTATGTCTGAGGACGTCCAGCACAGCTGATCAAAGCAGAGCTGGTCAGAGGTGCAGTGCTCAGACAGGAGGGCTGCGTGAGGGTCTGCCCGCAGGCTTTACTGTTAAAGCTCGAGAACAAGAATCTTTTTAACATTTCTAGACAGATGCAAAAATGAACAGCCTGTGAAACGAGTTAACATTCATGAGCTCCAATGTGTTTATGTTCATTAAAACATTTTAAATCATTAGCTACTGGTCTGGCTGGCAGTGAAAGTTTTGGTGTCTTGCTGATGCCTGTATTAAGTTAAAGAGAAAGTGTCCTGATCAATCATACACTATTAACAGACTTGACTTTGCATTTAAATGTGTAAATGTCTTTGGAGATGGCTGGCGTGTGGACACCTGCAGTGAACTCAGGTGGTGTCTAATCAGCTAGTTCAGTCCTGCCACCTGAGATCAGGTAGCCAGTCACTGCCACACGTCTCCACGGCAACACACCGAGCGGAGCGGAGAGGCCGTCGGCAAACGCAGTGCTGTCGGCGTCACTGCCGGCCCAGTCGGGACGGGGCCCAGACAGATCGGGTTTCGGCACGCATTCGAGTAAAAACATCACCTCATCCCGCAACCTCGGTGTTCGATGTTTTAATTAGCTAATGGCGCTAGCTTTTTCATCTTCGCTAGCTGTGTTGATTGCTCACAAAGGTTTCCCTTCAGCTCCCAGCGTGACGAGTTTGGCAGCACGCGATCCTGTGCGTCTCAACGTCTGCTCCCGGGGATTTCAGCACGACTGCGTCCAAAAATCAGTCTAATAAATCTTTATATACGTTTTCTGCTTTCCCACTAATGGGAGGGAGGGAGAGGGGGGGGGGGGGGGGGGGTGAAGGAGTAAGTTCCCTGATCTATGCAGTCCCAGCTCTTCACCCAAAAAAACGCAGGCACATTTTTCCTTGCAGTAAAAAGACTATGTGTTCAATCTTCAAAAACACACCAGTCTCCTGCTTTCAAAAGAGGAGTTGGAGGAGTGTGAGGAGGTGTGGGTCCACCCAGCGTGAGTGGTAAAGACGTGTCATATCCTGGTAGGATGGACGTGGTTTCAAAGAGTTTGAAAGACTTGAAAATAATTAAACAAACAAAAATACACAGTGCTAAGCTCAGCGATCACAGTTTGAGTACTCCTGAGCGCAGTAATTGAGATCAGCAGATAGGGCGGCGACATCACTCCACAAAGGACCTCAGTTCCTTCTGCCCCATCAGAAGCCTCGCGAGTCGCACCACTCTGCCCACTAACATGTCTCTGATGCTCATTAAACCACCTGCTCACATGGGCAGACATCACTTCTTCTTCAGGTGACCTTAGCAATCACTGTCTGGTTGCCAGGAGACCAGAGCCGAACTAACCAGGACCTGGTGTCCTACAACCTGGGCAGCGCTCAGGATCGGAGCTGTTGGAGAACAGTGATACTCTCATCACCCTCTCGTAATGTTTCTGCAGCGCATTTGTGGGAAGGCGGAACAAACCTTCTGGATCCCAAAGGCCCTGAAATGCAGAGAGAGGCCTCACCCCTCCGTGGGCACAGAGGTATGGTCAGAAGGCAACTTCACACTGTCATATGTATCCCCTTACGGAAAGACCAGTATAGCGTAACGGGCCTAATGATTTAAATATGTTTCAGTACATTTTTGGTTGAGAATATCACGTAACCCCATCACCAACATGTCCCCGACACTGAAAGATCTCTTGTGGATTACTCTGCCTGCTTTTTCTTCACCTTCCTTTGACATCTAAAATATGTATAGGCTAACGTTATTTAGTGAAATACGTCTAACCTTCAGAATGCCTGGTCAAATGGTTGGTCCAGGTTTACAACGAAACAGTAAGTATGGAAAGGTAGTGGTGAAGTAGCAGGGAATAAAAATAAAAGAATTTATGAGGCACAGAGAATCCTATAAACGGTATTATGAGAAGGAGAAAAAGCAGAGACCTGTATAGCCGGATATTTAAAGAAACACTAACACGCGCCTAGCAGAGCTTGGGTTCTTCTGAGACTGGAGCAGAAGGTCAGAAAAGTGAAGAACCTTTGTAGGAAAGATCAGACAGGACAGATCAGACAGTGAACACTTGCTTAAGATAAACACATGAATCAGCCCTGAGGCCCAGAGTCTCACTGCAAACGCACATAACAGACGCAAGCCACCAAACTCCAGACACGATAACAGGAACTTTCATTACTGCCCATCCCTTCACATGTGACCGCTCATCACACGTGACCGCTCATCAAATGTAAAGAGTAAGACAAAAAATCATGCATTGCTAGTGTCTTCAGAAGTTAGCAGCTTTGATGAATATTTACTCAAATTTCAGGTTTTGGAGACAAATGATCTGAAACAACAAATCCAGGCTGACGGACACAAAGCACTCGGAGCCAGAGGGAACTCACAGGGCACCACACTGCAGATATTTTAATATTAATACTCCACAAGGGGAGGGGGAAATGTAATAAACTAAAGCAACACTGGAATTAGGTCTGAAGCACAACAGGATATTGCAGTGAGATTACGCTGTTTCCTTTTAGCTGCCTTGTCTTGACTACCCCAAAATAGCCTCAGGCACTTGTTAATTGGAGAGAGTGAACTGGAGTACTTTTTACGGAGTGTACTTTTTTTGGAGTGCTTGTTACGGAGTGCTTTTTAGTGGCCACAGAATGCCAAGTGCAGTGATACACGTGGGGTTTGATTTTTACACACACATCGCACTTCCCAGAAAAAAAACCCACAGCCAGGTACAGACGGTGACAAAGCTCCAGGTCAGAGGTCATCTTGTGTTCTGAATAATGACTTTTTCCTGCCAAAGCACCGCATGAAACAAATGCAGGACAGCTGGGAGAGAGAGAGAGAGAGAGAGAGAGAGAGAGAGAGAGAGAGTGTGTGTGTGTGTGTGTGTGTGTGTGTGTGTGTGTGTGTGTGAGAGAGAGAGAGAGATAGAGTGTGTGAGTGTGTGAAAGTGTGTGTGAGAGGGAGTGTTTATGTGTGTTTGAAGGAGAGAGAGCAAGAAAGTGTGTGTGTGTGTAAGGCAGAGGTAGATTGTTATGTTTGGATATAAAGGGATCATGCTTGTGAATGTTGCGTGGAATCTGCAGTTGGAAAGATAATAAAAAGGATTAGTTGGATTTTCTGGGGCATTTGGTTCTAAATCAAAATGTCTCATCTGTTTCCTCTGTTCACATAGTTGGAATTTCTGAATACCTTTGTCTACTGAACGACAAACAAAACATGCCTCCATATTTACTTCTGGCTTGTGGAGAAATTGACATTTCTCTGAGATCTAAATAAAGGCATTGAAGAACACACACACACACACACACGCACACTCACACGCAAATTTGCGATATTTAAAAGCATTGGTGAACCTTTGATGCAATATGGGTATAGTGTAGACCTGTGTAATTTCAACTAAAGTATGTTTGTTGGACCGTGTGTGTGGTGTGCTGACGTGTTTTCAGTAAAATTAATAACACAAAACTCCTTGACTTTAATTACCCGAGGACATGTAGCTTAGGTTGTTTAAGCTACATGAATGAATGAATTAATGAGTTATTTGATTAGAACAAAAATAACCAGAACACATAAATGCAGATGTACTGACATTGGCTACATAATAACAAATAAGTATTATATTATTAGTGTATAAGATCTGAATGCGAGGTGAAGATGCTCCTGATATACATTGAAAATGAATGAACTAAAACAGAAAATAAAATAATAAAATTAACTAAATCAAAAAAATTAAATCTGAAATTCTGAAATAAAAATGATCCATAGGCCACCTGCGAAGGCCTGTGTGATAATTATTAACAGCGATAAGTGCATCCATGACCCACGTCCCCGCGTGTCCCTGTGCGTCCTCTCTGCAGTGCGCTGTTCCAGTTCTCTGCTAACAGCGTCCAACTATTTTGCTACAATACGCGAGCTTGTTTCTGTGCTGGTGTCTGGTTAGCGTCTCTCATAATAAAAAAGGCATTTGTTTGCAGCCCTGTCTTGTCACACGATGAGTGATGTCAGGACGTTTCAATACACACACACACACACACACACGCAGAACCCTCCACGGCGCCATGCAGACACTCCACGCGCGAGGTGTTCATGTACACACGCGCTGCAGTAACACCGGGAGTGAGAGGGCAAACACTGCCAATTATTTCCAGAGTTTTGCACTTTGCAGAGTAACACAGAGAGCCCAGTGGTGCAGATTTACACCACCTAATCCCATCTGCGTCTGTCTATCTGCCCCGAGCGCAGAGCAAACCAGAGAACAAACAGGGTTCATTATCAACACAAACGGAACTACTTCATGTTAGATCATATAAATGTTACCGTGCACACATGCTGTACATATCAGCTTATAGCTGCCCTGACCCACAGGCCTGCAACTGATTATTTGGATAAGAAAAGGTGTCCTAGGACTTGGAGACGGGCCTGTTTTAAAACGATCAGTTATAACATGGCTGAAAACCTTCACAGACAACATCGGTGAATTAAAAGGGTTTTTGGAGCAAAGCTCTTATTTGAAACACAGTACATCTGACAAGAAATTAAACATTCTGCGAATTGAGCAAGAGGGGAATTTCACTGCTCATCTGTTCTATGGTTCCTTTCTAACAGACTACTACATTTTCCAAGTGTTTAGTTTGGACAGCACGCCAGATCGCCTAATACACCTGGGACAGCTAAACTTTTAAAACTCCTCTTTAAAAGCATCATGCTCAGGCATTGTTTGGCTATGTTAAACAGATGTGTCGGCCCTTCGAGATCTCAATCATTCCCTCCTTAAAAACAAAAATGAGGTCTTATGAAAAGAAACATGGTTTCACCCTACACAAATTGTGGCCTAATTGTACATTTGAAGTGACTGGTCTGTGGTGGTCTAGAGGGTCATTTTTCGCTGCTGGTTTGGGAACATGGGGGAAAATTTTTGACGTTGATTAGTGTGTTGACTTGTGAAATGTGAGAGTTTTACCTGGATGAATCATGTTTCACCACAGTACTGTTTCTATAACTGGAAACTACAGGTTGAATTAAATACCCAAACACTTCAGTAGAAACGTTGGTTGTACCTTCAGGTTCGATAGCAAAATGTGGTGACATGGGATATAGAAGTGAGGAAAGAAGAAAAATAGATTTAGACGGTCCATCAAAACAGCGCAGTAGGAACCCAAGTGGCTAAAACTATTCAGGTTTTCTTTTACCCAAATGCTATTTTTGAATTGTCTTCAATAAAAAGTTTCAAAAAGTAGTTACAAAACTTCAGAGGATAGAAAATCACTTCTCCATTATGATCTGTACAATGAGTATGTCAATTTAAAATAAACATTGCACTAATCTCTGTAGTCAACAGTGTACTACACTATTCTATAGGCCTAATGCTCTATGCTCTTAATGTTTTTGAGAAATTTTAAAGGTTTAAAAACCTTTTAAATTTAAGGCAACCAACACTGATTTTAGCAATTTTTGTAAACAAATATTTTAGATTTAGCAGGAAGAGTTTGGTAATTTGATGTGTTTTAATGAAGAAGATAAATCATCTTCCATGGCGGAGTGGTGTAGGCAGCCCTCGGTGTGTGAGGTGAGGCTGGGTGCGTTTGGGCTCTGTGTTTGGCCGCTGTGGCTCGTGTTCTACTCACCATACATTTGTTGGGCTTCTCTCCTGAGTGCACCCTCATATGGATGAGCAGCTTGTAGCGCGCGTTGAAAGGCTTGTAGCGGCGGACGCAGCCGGCCCAGAAGCACGTGAAGTCCTCCCCTTTCCTCTGATCAATGTGAACCTTCTCAATGTGCCTCACCAGCTCCTCCTGCTGTTCGTACGCAGCACTGCAGTCGATCCACCGGCATATCTGTTTATCAGGAAAAATCCCACCGGCGTCGTCCTGCCCCGGGTTCTGGTGGCCGGCCAGGCCCGAGGTTGCAGGTGGAGGAGGCAGGGCAGTGGGTGGAGGCTGCTGTTGTTCGTTCTGTAGGTGTAGCAGCGCCGCTGTGCTGGTGTCCATGTACTGGTGCAGGTGGTAGGGAGGGGGCATGTTGGACCGGGGGGCCACGCACTGCTGCTGGTAGTGGTGCTGGAACAGCTCGTCCTCGCCGGTGGGGGAAAAGTCGTCGAGCGGCTCCTGTTTCAGAGCAGCTGACGCACGCCGACAGCCGTCCAGCCGAGGTCCGGCGTGCAGGAGCTGACCCAGACCGCCGGCTCCGCCCAGGCCGGGCCCCACCAGCACGCGGCCGGCCTCCTCGCACGGCTCTGCCGATGAAACCGACGATGAGGAGGAAGAGGAAGAGGAGAGGGCCAGCAGGCAGGCGGAGGTTGGGTCGGGGAAGGCGGCAGAGGTGGGGGGCGATGCGATTGTTCGCACGCCGTTAACACACGCCATCACGGACATCTGGGAGGAGCAGATGATGGTGGCGACGTCGTAGCCGTCGGAGGCGGAGTGCGAGGACACGGAGCAGCGGTGGCGTTTGACGTTGCTGGAGACCAGGGGGCGGGGCGAGGACAGCAGGGGCGAAGAGACGTCTGCATTATTAAACACGTACGCCGACAGGCCACCCGCTAAGTTCCCGCCCCTCCCACACGGCCCCTCTGAGTCCCGCCCTGCTGCACTGGCCCCGCCTCTCCCTGTTGAAAACTCCGCCCCAGGCCCTCCAGGGAAGCCCACTGAGCACTCCTGCTTGATAGCGTAGGTCAGAGGTGGGCAGACGGCGTCCCGCTGAAAAGCCCCAGACCTGCGGGACACACACAGACACACGGGAACGTGAGCACAGCAGAACCAGCCTGTTGATGGGCGAGGAGCGGGACTCATCGTCCCACGAAGCGACGCGTTCACACCTCACACTAACAGATGAGCTCTGTGCTCTCAGCCCAGCGATGTGCTCAGCTCACCGAGCGTCTGAGCCTCCGCACAGGAAATGGCTGCTTGAGGAAACCTGGAGGGTGTGCTTCACTTTGACCAGCGGCTGTAGGCACTGTAAACGCTGCCTCAGACACCCCATGAATTAATAATGCAGGAGATTCAGGGGCGATGGTGGTTATGAATGGGTATTTAAGACCCAGACAGGACTGAGAGGCTCTCAGCCTGTGCGTTTGACAAGCTTTTGATGAGACAATAGGGGTTAACCCTAGCCTACCTGGGCCTGGTCCGGACTCACCTGGTGCGCTGGGATAATGAGGATCCTCTGAGTCCCTGTTGACAATACTGGCCATTCTAACGGGAATCTGTGGCCTCGTGAATGAGGGTGGGTCATATTTCCTGGTGCATCGCTGTGATCTTCCACATAATAATTTCTGTCAGTTGGATCATTATTTGTGCTAAGCTCCTGAGTGATGTGGGAAGGTTCAGCTCTCTTCTCTTCTCCCTCTTTCCATTTCTCTTTATTCTCTGCCCTCTTTCTCTCACTCTATGCTTTCTATCTCTCGTCTGTCTTCTCTCTCTCCCCCTCTCTCAGACTATACTTGTCTTTCTTCCTCCCTGCTGCGTGGCCTGTGCAGCTAATCGCTAACGTTAGCACACCAGCTAGACAGAGACTTCCGCTCCTTTCGTGGCTGGTCTCCTTGGCGAGAGCGACGTTCAGGACAGATATGGCTGACCCGGACAGTTCAGGACCAGCTGTGGATGTCGTCCCTGGTCGTGTCGGTGGAAGGGAGTGCACACAGCAGCCCGTGGGCAGGGGGCCCTGCCTGGGTACCCAGCTGCTTGGGAAGCACTAATTCGAACCAGCACAAATGGCCTTTGACTGATCTGTTTACTGTTTCTCAGCTTTGCATTGTGTTAACACTGCTAGTACAATCATAATGAGCCCATTTCTAAAGACCACCTCAAAGTCCCCTCCCCATGCACAAAATCTAACTCATACTGCTTAATTAAAAACTAATGTACAATCAGAATATTATAGCAGTGACTGTTATTGATTCCACCAAAGTGGAAGCAATTACATAGATTCTGTAAGCCGGAAAGATTTGTGATGATGACGTAAAGATCAGGGACTGGGTAGATTACACAGCAGAACTAATATTCTAGAGTGTTTTACTGCATGGATTCCATGTGCGTTTGGGCTTTAACTGAGAGCAAATAAAGTTATCTGTATCCTTTCGAGTTACCTGTCCTGTGCAGGATTCTCTTGCAGATGGAGGTTCTGTGAAGGTGGAGGATTCTCTTGCAGATGGAGGTTCTGTGCAGACTGCTCACATTGGTTTGTGTGGACATACTGAGAGGCAGACAGGCTCTGGTGACCAGAGTGGTGGGAGGCGGAGTCTTCTCCCTCAACCTCCAATTGGCTCTCCTTCTCCAGACGTGTCCCTCGGCAACCGTTTGCTGAAAGACGTAAGACCCGATCAGTAATACTATTTCGGGAGAGAGACTGCTACCTTATGACACTTTCCGTGATATGCAATTGCCTAAGACTAAATGAAAAATTGCTGTATTGAAATGACAGATAAACATCTCAAGTGGAATATAACTGAACAATAAATTGCAAAAATAATAATACATTTTACTATTATTAATAATGTTCCTCAATACATGTCCCTGTAAAACAAACAAACACGTTATATAAAAGTATGTCTTTTCCTGAGTCATCATTTCACTCATTCCTAAAACTGCCCCAAACAAAAACGCTTTCTGGGACCGTGTGTTGATCAGGTAGTTCTTCCTAACAGTGGCTGAATGCTGCATTACTGCAGTGAAAATGAGACAACCATTTCCAGATTGTCATTCAAGTTTGAAATGAACACAATGCATCTGCGCTGTGTGGGTTGTAGAGCGTGTGGAAATATGTCCTAGTGGAAGGTTAGCTCTCTCCCTCAGTGCAGGCCAACACATGTTATTTTCAGTGAGTTTAACTTAATTTCATAAATCTAATTTGCTCACATTGATGTTATTAATAATCTCATAACACACACAGAGCAATACCAGTACCCAAACATATGGAACTGAACAAGGTCAAAAGAGCGAAAACAGAAAGAAAGAGAACACGAAAGAAAGAAAAGAGAACAACAGAGAGAAAGAACAGAGAACAGAGAGAAAGAACAGAAAAAAAGAACAGAGAGAGTAAAAGATGTTCCCAGAGAATGTGAGACATGAGCAGACAATAGACAGTAAGGACTCAGTTTTGACATCTGTGAGATGTCTCTGAGATGATGTCTCTGTCTCCGAGATGGAAAAGCAGTGATGGGAAGTTCGGATACAATAAAACTCGGCAATGGAAACGGAGGACATGTTGTTCACTTCCTTCGTGTTCATCAGGGAGTGCGGATGACTCTGAACGCCACAAAGCTCCACCTGGGCCAAGAGGAGATTGAGCTTCCCGCAGACATCTCCAACATCATGCATCTCCGACCTCACACATCTCCGACATCACACTCTCATGACAACTCTTCTGACCCCACACATCTCTGATGCCCAGTAATTTAGTTTAGTAATTTTAGTGACCTTTAGTAATTTTGTTGAGGGAAATGTATGGTTCTATCCTCATTTTCCTCAAGGAAAGTTCTGGAAAGTGTGATGGTGTGTGTGCATACTTCTCTTCACACTCAACCAGAGACTTGGCTCATGTGTCTTACGTAAGAGCAGTAAACAAGTGCCTGAATCCGCTCAATCGTCTACACACTGCAAATCTGTCATGAAACTGATGGGTCTGATCTGATTTATTTGGTTCCATTGCTGGTGTTTGTGCCTCTACTCACCATGCAGGAGGATCAGACTGACTAGAGCTACAACTGGAAAATTGCATGGAAATGATCACAAGGGGGAATTTCAGCTGCAGTGGAGAGAGTTGGTCTAAACACAGCTAGGCTTAGTATCGCTTTTCTGAGCTGTAATGTCAGGACGTGGATGTGTGTGTCTGCGTGTGTGTGTCTGCTCACTCACAGACAGCTGTTTCCTCTGAATAACTCTAGACCTGAGCTTGGTGAGACTTTTCTTGATTTTTGTTGCATCTGTCTGTCTTCCCCAGTGTTCTTGGTGATCACACCAATCAGATGATCTTCCCAGTGCTATTATACTGGATTATACTGGATCCGGAACTTCCAGTACAGGCTAATCCAGACTGGGCTTCATCCACAGAGATATCCACACTCCGATGTACAGTAGCAGAACCATGCCACTTCTAACGCTTTATATATTTTGGATCAATTTTCTGCTCTGTGACATACACCTGAGTTTAGCGTTTGTAAAAATTCTGCTGACTTAGACCAAACATGGTTATATAATAAGCAAGTGTTATTTCTATTAAATGTCAGCATTTAAATAGATCACCAGGAAACAGCAAATGTAAATAATTGAATTTAATTAATTGCAGATGAGATTCTTTATTTATTTTCCTTCATAGTGTGGCAAAAAATATATCACATTCTTTGAAAATCAGACCAGAACATTTTAAGACCAGAAGATTGTAAGAAACATTTGTCCCTCCCATTCAGTCATTTTGTTGGCTATTAAAATTCTCTCTCCTGTCAGATCTTATTTCACTATTGAGATGTCATGTGTCTGTAAAAAATAAATATTTTTATATTGAGCTATTGAAGCACCAGAAGGTGAAGGCTAGTATGGGCCAGAGGTGGCAAACAGCTCCAGAAACCACAGGAATGTCTGACACAGGCATGTTTCCAAAAATTACCCAATACCATATCTGGAGCCCTGAAACCCAAACTATTGTGTAACTTCTGGACTTGAGTGGCAGTCTGTGAATAACGGCTTCCTCTGCAGGATTAGCATGGTTCTGCAGTGTTACTGGACATCGGTGTGGAGCACTTCATAGTTCCCATTCCTGGGGTATATCCCTGTTTCATACTACACACTAATACTATATGGTATATACCAGGGGTGCCCAATACGTAGATCGCATGACATTAAAAAGTAGTGGATGAATGACAGGCTATCGTCCATTTGCACTGACGGTTTTATTTTGATACAAAGCCCCCCCCCCCCCCCCCCCCCCCCCCCGTTCAACAATCGACACACGCCGCTGCCCCCCCCCCCCCCCCACCCAACTACTCCATTTTGTACTAACAGGAAGTGATGAAACTAACACACGAAGGCCAAAGATTGAAT
This sequence comes from Brachyhypopomus gauderio, assembly GCF_052324685.1. Lineage (NCBI taxonomy): Eukaryota > Metazoa > Chordata > Actinopteri > Gymnotiformes > Hypopomidae > Brachyhypopomus > Brachyhypopomus gauderio. The sequence goes on from NC_135214.1 coordinate 36,279,005, forward strand.
TAGCTGGCTACCATGGCTAGCTAAATTATATAGTAAACTGGTGTTTCAAACAACTTGTGGTGATGATACCACTGTTTTTGTATTCCCTGATCATCTTGCATCCTAGAGGAAGAGAATGAGATAAAAATGCCAAGATACAAAATTCCAGGCAGCAGTGGGACTCCCTGTCTCGCATGTCTCGCATGTCTCGCACATCCCGCATGTCTCCCTGTGCACGCACTCCCCCCCCCAGGATCGGAGCAGGTCTGTACACTGACTGCATGAGAGGAAGAGGTCAGTGATTTAAAGCTTTGATACATTACCACTTAATCCCAGACCGGTCCGCACAGAGACCTGGGGGCCTCCTCCGCCACACTGGGCCGGTTGTGGATCTTCAGAGGAGGGTCAGCACTGGGTCAGCACTGGGTCAGCACTGGGTTCAGCACTGGGTTCAGCACTGGGTTCAGCACTATGTCCTGTCATATATGGTCAGGAGGTGGAGCTCTATAAAAACTCCCAGTGAACGGCATCCCCTCGCAGTTTAACATCCTGTCACTACAGTAACAAGCCCATACTCCCCAGTAACGAGTCCAGATGGGGGATGGACCTTCATACTGTCCTCAAGAAAGAAAAATCATCATAACAAATGACTACAGGAGGAGGTAAGACACACGATTAGAGCCACGATGGCTCCATGAGATCATTTTCCCATGAAGTAATTTTATGATGCACAGTGCAAAACAACAGTGATATAATGGAGATCCCATTTCCATTCAGGGCTGTGGTGTTGGAGGAAGCCCACGTGTTGGTGTTGGTGTTGGAGACCTGAACGTGCTGCACAGGGAGTGGAAACGTCTGATCCATCTACACACGAGAGCTGTGAACACCCTTTACCTTAAAGAAAACTGGGCACCAGTACTTGTGATCCAGCCACCGTGACCCAAGTCCAGCAATGAGTCCAGAACCGAATCACCTGCAATCAGCCCAAGGTCCAAGTGTGACTCAGTAGGGAACAAGTCCAAACGTGAGAAAACCTCGTGGGTATTGCAGTACATTTTGAGAAATACAAAGTGAGAAGTTTTTTGATTGTTAGTTGAGCACATTGGAATTGAAATAAAATAACTGCTAAAGTGTCAAATGTCAGAGCTAATTTGAGAGTACGATTTTATATCTGTATGGAAGACAGCAATCGCAGTCCTTGACTACACAGTCCCCCAGGTTCTGGGGACCAAATGTAATTTGACAAATTTAAAAATGCACAATTCAAGCAGTCATGTGTGCTCCTTTGTTGCAAAGCTGTTGCAGCCCATGAAGGCTGGACTCTAAGTCGTATCACTGGATGTTGGATGTTGTCCCAGGTGATGCTCGGCCAGGATCTGCTGCCAGTGAGTGTTTTCTGGGATTAATGCATGTGCGGTGAGGTTTGTGCAGACTGCCTGCTTCAGGCTTTTATTACTGGCACACTGCAGTGTTTCAGGTCTCTGTTCCTCAGACACTGGCCCTCAATACTGGCCCTCAGACACTGGCCCTCAGTACTGGACTGCAGTTCAACATGTGTGTATATTTGCAGCATCAAATTCCACCACACACATAACCCCAAGTATGTTCTAGCATGCAAGATGCAAGATACAAGATTGTCATATCAGTCAAGAAAAGAAAATGCAACTCGCCTGAATCTACATCTGGGACTCTATTGGTCACTGGGTTTAATGGAATTCTAGCATCACAAATAAAGAGGCGTGGCCAAGATCTGCTGCCCGGAGCCCTGCTGGATGGAGATGAGTGGAAGACAGGGTTCTCTCACCAGCTCTCACGCCATACCTGGACACCACACAAAGGACAGCGGTGATGATTCAGACAGCTCAGACCAGGAAGGCCTTTCCAACCTCTGGTGGGAGTGGAGTGAAAACACAGGAGAGAGCCGAGAGCATCAGCACGGCAGCAGGCGGACGGCAGGGAGCCGGCAGCCCCGGGGCGGAGAGGCAGCACGCCGTGATCACAGGCACGAACGCTGCCCTTGCCAGACCAGTGAGTACCAGAGAGGAGAGCAAAAGGACTCGTTTGTTGCTCGATTGTTGCTCAGTCTCGTCATGGAAATTGGGAAGCTGGCAGTAAAGGTGATGAATCAGCGTTTGTAAGAGCCAGGAACCACTACTGGAGGACAATGGCTCAATGTACAAGCCTCCCTTTAATTATACACATGGAGATGTTCCTCAAAACCTCATTAGGTTGAAGAAGGAGCCTAAAACCCTGAGCCAAGGGTCAGATCTACGAGGTACAGGGTACAGCTTATGAGGTGGTATGGTGTGTTATGGGTTGGTACGGGGTGGTATGGGGTGGTATGGTGTGTTATGGGGTGGTATGGTGTGTTATGGGGTGGTCTGGTGTGTTATGGGGTGGTACAGGGTGGTATGGGGTGGTACGGTGTGTTATGGGGTGGTATGGTGTGTTATGGGGTGGTACAGGGTGGTATGGGGTGGGATGGTGTGTTATGGGGTGGTACGGGTGATATGGTGTGTTATGGGGTGGTATGGTGTGTTATGGAGTGGTACAGGGTGGTATGGGGTGGTATGGGGTGGCATGGTGTGTTACGGGGTGGTACGGTGTGTTATGGGGTGGTATGGTGTGTTATGGTGTGTTATGGGGTGGTATGGTGTGTTATGGTGTGTTATGGTGTGGTATGGTGTGGCATGGTGTGGCATGGTGTGGCATGGTGTGTTATGGGGTGGTATGGTGTATTATGGGGTGGTATGGTGTGTTATGGTGTGTTATGGGGTGTTATGGGGTATCGTGTGTTATGGGGTGGTACAGGGTGGTACAGGGTGGCATGGTGTGTTATGGGGTGGTACGGGGTGGTACGGTGTGTTATGGGGTGGTTTGGTGTGTTAAAGTGTGTTATGGGGTGGTATGGTGCATTATGGGGTGGCATGGTGCGTTATGGTGTGTTATGGGGTGGTACAGGGTGGTATGGGGTGGCATGGTGTGTAATGGGGTGGTACAGTGTGTTATGGTGTGTTATGGGGTGGTATGGGGTGTTACGGTGTGGTATGGGGTGTTATGGGGTGGTATGGGGTAGTATAGGGTGGTATAGGATGGTATAGTGTGTTATGGGGTGTTGGAATGAAATACATTTCAAATGCAACTACTGAGTAAATGTGTTTACTGATGTATTTACTGAGATATGTTTACACACGAAAATGTAATTGATGAGTAAAATGGGGACATTAGCAGCTCATATAAACAACAAGAAATAAAGTGAAATAAATTACAACTGTGTAAACATTTGAACAACACACACAATGAGCTGGTACTGTTACTAATATAATAATACCAGCCTATATTTTACCAGCATATGTACAAATATACCAGTTTATATAATATAATACCAACTTGGCAATTGAAGTGGATCCGACTCTCTTGTCCATCCTACAGTATACACACTACGGTATAGTAGGAACTTGGCCCCGTCCCCATGACTTGGCCCCGCCCCCTGGCACATTTGAGTTCGCACCAGTGTTCTGCTCCTCCCCCACATCTTCACCTTAGCATGTGATCAGCAGATGGTCCAGGCTCTATTAAATGTAATTGCCGGTAATCTCTGGCGATTTTTTATTTCAGTGACACTTCATCTTGTGTAGTTCTCGCCTCACTCCTTTCAAGTGACCTGAGCACGGTGTTAAGTGCTGGGCTGAGACCGCCACTCACGCCAACACTTAATGCTCTTTAATACTCTTTAATGTTTTCAGGTCTTCTGAGATGCAAAGCAATGAAAAGCAGATGTTTGTAAAGCAGGAGGACTGTACAGTGTGTGTGTGTGTGTGTGTGTGTGTGTGTGTGTGTGCACGTATGTATGCGCATGCGTGCGCATGTGTGTGTGTTCATATAGCTCCATGACAATCAAATTTCCCCCAAAGATGGGAAGATCTGACATTTTTGACCTTGTGGGGTTCACCTTGTGGTCCTGAGACACAAATACACTTTAACAAAAATTTGTGCTTTCTATAGAAAAACTAAAAGAGCCAAAGAATTTACCTGTTGTTGCTGGGGTTAATGTTAGGGTTTAAATGAGTCTTATGATTATGGTTATGGTTAGAGTTAGGGTTAATGGTTAGAGTTATGGTTGTGTGTGTGGATGTGGGGGGCCGTCCTGATACATGTCAAACCTCTGAACCTAAAGTGCAAAGTCAAATCAAAACCAAAACCATGTGAGAGCTGCTCCAACATTTCAACTCCGGTCACTTCAGTGCCACACATCACAGCATCAGTGCTGAAATGGTTAATAACATGCTGCTAACAAAACCCCCACCACATACATACACACACAAATGAAAACTATTCCCACTTTACAGACAGTCTCCTCCCCCTTCACACAGTCTCCTCCCACTTCACAGTCTCCTCCCCCTTCACACAGTCTCCTCCCACTTCACAGACAGTCTCCTCCCCCTTCACACAGTCTCCCCCCACTTCACAGACAGTCTCCTCCCCTTCACACAGTCTCCTCTCCCTTCACACAGTCTCCTCCCACTTCACACACAGTCTCCTCCCCCTTCATGCAGTCTCCTCCCACTTCACAGTTTCTGTATTTCTGTCATTTTTCAGCCATTCTCTCTTCTTTCAGCAATTCTCTCTCAATTACTCCTCGTCTACCTTTGTCAATGCTCCCAGAATTCAGTGGGTTCATATTTTGTTGCCCTCCCTTCAGCTCTGTTTATTCCTCTTTTTACCCCCCCCCCCCCCTTCCTTTTCCCGCCCCGTTCCCCATGGAGGGTTTCACCAAATCTTCTCTCGTTATTGTGCACAGTGAAATCCAGTGCAGCTGCTGTGGGTGAAGAGTCTCTAACGTTCATCACCCTCATGTCTATAGGAGATCAGCACAAGCCCAAGGAATGTGTGTGTGTGTGTGCTTAGCAATGGCTGTTAGTGAAAACCCCACGGCTCAAGAGTCCATGAGGAATCCCTATGAGGATCCATCCCATGGACTCTGGACCATGGACTATGCTGGGAGACCCAGATGCAACAGGAGGGAGGAAACTGTCTCTGGGTCTCTGTATGCAGGATCATGTACAGGATCACGTGGAGGATTGTGTGGAGGATCACATACAGGATCACGTACAGGATCACGTGGAGGATTGTGTGGAGGATCACATACAGGATCACGTACAGGATCATGTACAGCAGGGATGTCAAAGTCAAATACACCGAGGGCCAAAAAAACTAATTTGCTACAAGCCGAGGGCCAGACTGGTTCAATGTTTATTAAAACATATTGAAATGATTGCACATAGCCTATTGAACCAAGACCTAACACAGTGTATATTATTTAATGCTTAAATGAATAAAGCAATATTTTCTTATGAATCTGTCAGTAATTTCAAGTGAAAACATTTTTCAACAAGCAAACAGATAAAAACAAACTTCCTTCAAAGAAAATGAATATGAATAAAGTAATAAAGGTTTGAAAAGTGCTGGAATTTAAGCTAAAGTACTTGAAAATGTTTGAAATTGTAACTACTTCGTTTCACAACAAATAGCTATCTGACTGAACAGTTCTCTTGTATTACGTTAACAAATACGAGCCTCTTGTAATTCCAGGACGAAACATGAGAGAACGTGAAGACGTTAAGATTGGGCGTTTTGAAAATAAACAACCATGAAATAATGTGAACAAAAAGCGAATTATTTCGAATCATTTCGAATATATGTATAAATATTTAACTCAATTAAGTTTAACGTGCTGGGAAATATTGAAATGGACCTTGAAAGTGACGTACAAGTGCTTTAATTCCACCTTGTAAAGGTGTATGAACCCTGCAAACATGACTGTGTTCATTGTGCTGAGGCGCAGCGCGCGCAAAGTACAAAATTCGAGAGGTGCACGACCTCGCGAATCGACAGCGCGCGAGACCCTCGCGCACGGGCTGAGCCACTGCAATTACGTCATTTTCGCCGCGCAGACCCTCGCCGCTTGTGCGCGCTGCAGTGACTTCGCGGGCTACCGTTGCATTTTGGGGACTGTAGGGTTTGTGCGTGCAAAACACCAGCGGGTGGCTGTGGCCTGCGGGCCGGTTCTAATAGTAATTAAATATCATCCAGGGGGCCATAGATAATCAATTCGCGGGCTGGATCTGGCCTGCGGGCCTTGACTTTGACATATGTGACGTACAGGATCATGTGCTGGTGTATGTACAGACAGACGCTCTGCTGAGATTGTCGGCCATTCCAGCCCATGCAGGCGGCGCTCTAACCAGCAGCACACAGGTCCTGCTCCTACAGCCTCAGGACTTAACCACACGCTCAAAAGAAAGAAGTGTAGGAATCATAGAGCATTACACACACAAATTAAACACACACACACACACACACACTAACTGGAAACGCTAAGGGCAAACCTATCAGCAGCTTTCAAACAGATATTTGGCCATGACTGTGGGCGGGGCCAATGACAGGGCCTCCATAAGTGTTCCCATGCCTCTTGGCTCATTCCTCCCTGACTTACCTTTTGCAGTAATTACTGGGTTGGACTGGGCCGCCCCCTGGTGGTGACTGTACATCACTGGAGGTGCCGGCCAGTCTGTCCTGGCTGTGCCAGTGTGGGCGGACTGGGACCACCACAGCTCTCCTTCCCAGGAAGACAATGGGTGATTGGCTCAGAATGCAGTGGAGGAGTTGTGTTGTGTGGGCGGGGCTTGTCAGACACCTCTGAGCTCGTGTTCTGCCTTTTTAGAGGTGGGGATTCGATTCTCTGGTTCTAGCATGGCAGATCTCCTCTTCACGCTGGTTGGTTCCTGGGCATGACCTAGCTAAATCTGAGGAACTGAGGATGATGAACAAATTCAGCATCATCAACAGCACTACAGACCTTAAAACATCCCTATCGTAATGATCACTATGTTGGTATGCTAACACACACACCCACACAGTGATACACACAGACACACACACCTTTATTGTGGAACACTGGGTTCTCTCTTTACAAGCTGCTTTGAGTCCCTCTTCCTCCAGAGTTGGGGGTGCTGTCTGACAGGCAGAGAGACTCTGGATCTGCCTGTCTCTGTCCCACTCTGAGCTTCTCCCAGACCGCTAGAAACACTGCACCACACTGCACCAAGCAGTGATCTACTCCACACTGCACCAGGCAGTGATCTACTCCACACTGCACCAAGCAGTGATCTACTCCACACTGCACCAAGACAGTGATCTACTCCACACTGCACCAGGCAGTGATCTACTCCACACTGCACCAAGCAGTGATCTACTCCACACTGCACCAGGCAGTGATCTACTCCACACTGCACCCAGCAGTGATCTACTCCGCACTGCACCAAGACAGTGATCTACTCCACACTGCACAAGGCAGTGATCTACTCCACACTGCACCAAGCAGTGATCTACTCCACACTGCACCAGGCAGTGATCTACTCCACACTGAACCAGGCAGTGATCTATACCACATTGCCTTAACACCAGCATCTGATCAAATGCCAACAAGACCGAGCCTCAACCACCACACCACACACACACACCCACATCACACCACGCTACACCACACCCACAGACCACACCACATGACATCACACCCACATCCACTCTACACCATGCTACACCACACACACACACGTGAGGTATGAAGGACTCCTCGTGGGCAGAAGCAACGCTGGACACAGATGGACTACAGTCCCATAACGAGCACACAGAGAACAGAGAGTTCTCCTGGCTTGTTCAAGCATCATCAGCCAAACCTTTAGCATTACTGCACTCTGTGTCCTATAATACATTAATAAACAAACAGAAACACAACAGCAGAGCATTTACATTTCTGCTGTGACGACAGAAGACAACAGGGAGCTTTGCTGCTCATATATAACACACATATGCATTTAAAGAACAACTGTAATCCTTAGTTTCTCAGTAGTGCCGTTGCAATTTCCTACACAGGCCAAAGTTCTGCTGACTAATAAGACATCCGGACGTGCCTTCACAGCTCTGCTAAAGCACTGCCAGCAGTTTATATGAGTGTGTGTCTGTTCTGGTTTATTTAAATATATTACATGTATTTATTTATTTATTCATTCATTTCCGCAGACTACTCCACTGAGTATGAATCATTGCTTTAGACTGTAGGGTGTGTGATTTATGTACAATCTAGACGTAGTCCACTGTCTGAAGGTGTGTGTGTGTGTGTCTTCCACTGAGAATAACCCTGGTATAAATCTGCTGTGACAGAATAGGCAGAGGTCGAGCGCGAGCGCAAATAACGCTTTTGCTTTTCTCTGGAACAAAAGACCTCAGTTTCTCCGGTTGCCCGTTTAAGGCCTCGGTCTCTCCGGTTGCCCGTTAAAGGCCTAGATCTCTCTGGTTGCCCGTTAAAGGCCTCGGTCTCTCCGGTTCCGACTGCCTGTGAAGGCCATAGTCCACTCTTCTCCTCCCCGCCACGTTTTTGGGAAATTGCTGCTATTTGTAAAACGTCGTTTCACATTCAAATTCAGTTGTCATGATTGTGATTTAAAAGCAGGGCTCTCACACAGACTTAATCTCGCATTTGAAAACCGATCTGTGTAATTGAGAACGAAAGACTGTCTTGTCCTGCATCCAAAGCACCAAGTGTAAACTCCCCCAAGACTGCGAGTCACGGTTAATATTTTCATTTGGAGAATTCCGATGGTATGACAGTTAATGGCATGCTCTCCGCGTGCCATGTCAAACAAGCACACGAGACGGAGACGGGCCTTTAAAAAATGCGCTGTGGTTTTGTACTCAAGCCATCCGTTGGCTTTATAGACATCCAGCGACTGAGACCGGTAGTTCGGGTAGTCGCTGCTATAGCGCGCCACAACCGCGCACCCGGCCCCGCTGGAGAAGCGCGCGCCACAACCGCGCACCCGACCCCGCTGGAGAAGCGCGCGCCCTCCCCTCACCAGCTCTGCACTATTTACAAGCAGAAATCTGAGAGAATTGGATTGGATACAGATGGCAGGAAATTCCACTGAAATGACAGTGGCTAAATTCATCCGCAAAAAACACGAGAATAACCTCGGAATGCAGATGCGCATGTCACACAGGTTCTTTTGCGGACGCTTGTGTACGATATTGTTTAAAGCTGATTGCGCGTTTCCATGGACGAGGGCGCTGCTGCGAAAGAGAAGCAGCAATTAGCAGCGATAACGGTATGATTGGAGGTTTGTGTAGGGGTTCCGTGTATAATAAAACTGTGTGGATCACCCCGGCTGTCCCCTTGATGTGGGCGCGCTCTGACAGCTCTGGGATGTAAGAGGTCGTGATTGCGATGCAATTAAAAAGAGAACATTTTAAAATGATTACTTTGGTACCTACACAGCGCAGAACCGCCTGCTAGACTGCTAGAACATGTTTGTTATTAGTTAACATAAATCCAGATGTTTATTCGAGAAACGCAACAGGGAATCATATGGCACTTCCTTTTTTGTTTTGATTTTAGCGAAGGGAAAATAGCGGAATCTTTATTTCAGAAGAGTTCAGAAAAGAGCGCTGTCTGTTACTGCCGACGTGGTTCCGTTTGAGAGAACAAGACGAATAGAAGTTTTACATGTTCATTAGATTATTCATGTTTGCTGTTTAATCCGTAGTGCTAATACAGGTACAAATGTAATGACTACACCACCCAGTCTCCGCAGAGGTGGCGCAAACGAGAGCGATGACCACACCAGCGGTGCGGAGGAGTAACCCGAGCCCCGGCGACTCCACCGTTTACAGTAAGTACTGAGATGCCTGCCGAGCGGACGGTCCCTCAGGTCAGCGGCTATTGAACTGAGCGAGAACGACCGCTGTTAGGTCGGTTAAGAAAACTAAAAGACGGGTCCGCTCGACAGCAGGTTCGGATGCATCAGTGCTACCAGGGGACCGCAGCTTCACATTAACGAGGGTCCCCACGGTCTTCCCGCGCGAACCGTGTGTTGTGTTTCATCCCACACATTACTACAGAGGAAGTGCACTGTGGACAGTGGAATATGATGCTTATATCATTCTTTTATTGTGGCATAAAAGACTTCTTGAACCAAAGAGTTTTTTCCACTCCTCACACACACACACACATCTGTCACATTTAGGCTGCTTGTAATACGATAGGGCATAGTTAAACAGACCATATATATCACCACACATCAAACACAGGCCTCACAACACAGTCCTCCCCAGAGACCAGAGCAGAGGTGGAACCACACAAACTGTCTCAGAACCCAGCCACGACCCTCCAACAGAGTCTCGGATGCCGGGGGTCACACACAACTTAAAAAAGGGCGTCATGGTGCGATGGAATTGGAAATACGCTGAATCTTATTTTGAGGACGGGAGTCGGGGTGATGCATTCAAGGGGGTTTTTATGCAGACAGCCAATCAGATGCACAGAAGAGGCAGGCACACCATCAATGAGGTTTATGAGTAAATCTGTCCTGATAGAGTGAGCACACAGACGTGTGTGTGACAGAGGGCAGTTATCCTCACTCTGCTGTTATTAGTTATGAAGGTACTCTCCCCTCCTCTCACCCACAACTACACACTCTTGCAGTGTGAAGCCTCTCCTCAACACTGAGAGTTTATGGTTCTAAGAGAAAGTTACAGAAAAGGACATTTCTGTTTTTCACTCCACACCAGATGGGGAATCTAGAGCAGAATGGTTCTAGAGCCGAGTGGTTCTAAAGCGAAATGGTTCTAGATCTAAATAGGTCTAGAGTGGAATGGTTCTAGATTGAAATGGTTCTAGAGTGGAACGGTTCTGAGCATGGACATTACCGTTCCACACCAACACAGCACCGCGTGGGATGGCTGTATGATGTAGAGACTCACAGATTCAGTTCTACATTTGCTGATTGGTTCTACATTCAGAGTTGTTTAGCGACAATGATTGTTAACCGTCACATAATTATGAGGAGAACCTATGAGGAGAACCTATGAGAAGAACCTATGAGGAGAACCTATGAGGAGAACATTTCCATCCACAAATCCTGGTGCTGATTTTCTCCTGAGTTCAGAATGGTGTGAAACAGCCTGTCATGGCCTTAGTCACTGACACGGCTTTAGTCAGTCAGTCAGTTTTTTTATTGTCAGTACTGCAGTATGTGCAGGACATACACAGGACTGAAAGTGTGTTACTCTCCTACACAGTTGCTGCAGTAACACTGAATATTAAATAAACTAGTAAACTAAATAGACTAAAACATTAACTAAGTAAAAGACTATAACAAATGTGAAATATAATACAAAAGAAAATACAGTATAATCCAGTAAAGTGGCATATGTGCTGAGAGTAAAAGATTATGCCTTACCTGTGCAAAAACATGTAAGGCTACAAAATGTCAGAAAAGAGTACGACCCGTAAACGTGAACAATAATTTTTGAGAAGCTTCTAGGCGGTTTAAAGAGAAAGTGAATGTGGTGCGTAAGCAGATCTTGAAACCCAGATTGTATAAAGTGTGGAGGAGTGTAAAGATGGTGTGAAGGAGTGTAAAGGTGGTGTGAAGGCGGTGTGAAGGACTATAAAGGTGGTTGCTAACGCCACAACTCACACTCACAGGGTCCTGAGTTATTGATATGGTGAATTACAAGGCCAGAGGGGGGAAGAGCAGGAAGAGATTTGAGAGTTCAGCATCCTAACACACACACACACACACACACACACACACACACACACACACACACACGCACACACACACACACACACACACACACACACACACACACACACACACACACTCTGGTGGATGAAGCTGCCCTTCAGTCTGCTGGTTCTGACCCGGAGACTCGGGTGTCTCCTCCCTGAGTCAGGAAGTGCAGCAGCCAGTTGCACAGTGAAGTGTTCAGCTGTGACCTGTTCAGTGTTGGAATGAGCTGTTGGGGGATGATGGTGTTAAAAGCCAGAAATCTATGAAACACATTCTGACATGAGTCTTTTATTCTGATGTATGAGTCTTTTATTCTGACATGAGTCTTTTATTCTGATGCATGAGTCTTTTATTCTGATGCATGAGTCTTTTATTCTGACGTACGAGTCTTTTATTCTGACGTACGAGTCTTTTATTCTGACGTACGAGTCTTTTATTCTGACGTACGAGTCTTTTATTCTGACATATGAGTCTTTTATTCTGACATATGAGTCTTTTATTCTGACATATGAGTCTTTTATTCTGATGTGAGTCTTTTATTCTGACGTGAGTCTTTTATTCTGACGTGAGTCTTTTGTGTCCAGATGAGTAAGGGCTGAGTGGAGAGCAGTAGAGATGGCGTCATTGGTCCAGCAGTTTGGCTGATACGCAAACTGAAAGTGATCCAGGGAGGGTGGGAGGACAGACCCGGTGTGTCCAGGGAGGGTGGGAGGACAGTCCCGGTGTGTCCAGGGAGGGTGGGAGGACAGTCCCGGTGTGTCCAGGGAGGGTGGGAGGACAGACCCGGTGTGTCCAGGGAGGGTGGGAGGACAGACCCGGTGTGTCCAGGGAGGGTGGGAGGACAGTCCCGGTGTGTCCAGGGAGGGTGGGAGGACAGTCCCGGTGTGTCCAGGGAGGGTGGGAGGACAGTCCCGGTGTGTCCAGGGAGGGTGGGAGGACAGTCCCGGTGTGTCCAGGGAGGGTGGGAGGACAGACCCGGTGTGTCCAGGGAGGGTGGGAGGACAGACCTGATGTACTGCATGACTAGGCACTCGAAGCACTTCATGATGATGGAGGGGACAGCCTTAATAACTTTGTTTAAGAAATGAAAGCACTGTTGCAAATCGGTATTTTTTTGTGTTTTGAGTTGTTGTTTTTTAAACAAGAGTAGCACCATTTTGTGTGTGTTTACCAACTATAAAACTATAACTACTCATTTCATGCCTGAAATTTTCCAAAATGGACTCCAGATACACAAAGGAGGTTATTTTTCATCTTTCATCTTTACAAGGAAAACTTGGAAACGCAGTTGTTTCCTTTGGGAGGAAAAATTATGAAAAGCAAAGTGTTCTTAAAAAGTAAAATTTGAAAGGAAATATGAACACTTGCTATTTTACTTCATCCCTAATGTAAACATAGGAAAAAAGCAAAGCAGTGTACAAGGTAGCTTGTGCCCCCCCCCCCCCCCTCTCTCTCCCTCTTTCTCTCTCTCCATGTCTATCTACCCCACTCCTCTCTTTCTGAGTGAGTATATTTTGGCCCATGGTGGCATGCAAGTTCTTATGATGTGCGCGTCACTAATTGGTCTCGGTTTGTAGGCCTGTGCCAGCAGGAGCTCAGGAGGCCTGTGCCAGCAGACAAATGTTTCCCTCGAGAGAGGACGAAGGGCCGTGGACCCTTGAAACAGGACCCCTACAGCAGGATCCCTACAGCAGGATCCCTACAGCAGGACGCCTACAGCAGGACCCCTACAGCAGGATCCCTACAGCAGGACCCCTACAGCAGGACCCCTACAGCAGGATCCCTACAGCAGGACGCCTACAGCAGGACGCCTACAGCAGGACGCCTACAGCAGGACGCCTACAGCAGGACCCCTACAGCAGGACCCCTACAGCAGGACCCCTCCCTGCGCAACACTGTGCGTCTCTGGACAGCCACGCAGCTCCTGACGACCACGCTGCTCTGACAGAGCGCCGGCAGGCTGCTGGTCACCTGACCGCACCTCCACACGGCCCCATTTGGTTTGGGCTCCAGATGTGTTGTGTGTTTCTTTTATGCAGGTCTTTATTTGCGCAAGCCCAGTCCAGCACTTCATTTGACTATAAAACAGATTTTAGAGGAGAACAGGAAAGGCAGCACTTATTTCACTTATTTCATGGTTTCGTAGTGGCAGCAGCAGCTCCAGTGAACATATAAAACGTTACCTTACCTAAACACACTTAACAGCCCAGGCAGCCGTGCCACACGACATGGAGCCACATCGCACAGAGCACAGTCTCCCTCCGTAATTAAACATTTATAACGTTAAATGTGGAAAAAAGTGATAAATCATTACCAACAGAAAAATTCACACTTTAGCCTTCAAACTTCCTCTCTCTCTCTCTCTCTCTCTCTCACACACACACACACACACACACACACACACACACATGTTAACATGCAGGCAGTAACTGAAATATAATATATAGCTAGTAAGAGGATGAGGGCTAGCTATATATAACCATTTCAAGTCGAATGCAGCTAAAAACCAGAGTACTAAACAATGACAGTTATCTCTCATAATGGATTACTCCAGTCAGAACTTCCACAGGGAGCTCTGAATCAGATAATCCACGGAGATCCTGTGTCCGTTTGCGTCTGGATCAAGGCCTCGGCTCTACGGAGTGGATTAGGCCTCAGTATGGTGAGAAGACGCCGCTAAGCCCACATAAACAGAGCAAGTATGAAACTTCGAGTCCTTCTCAAGATGTGCAGTTGGCAGCGATGTGGCGGGGCAGAATGAGATCCATGTTTCTAACACTCAGGGTTCCTCTCCTTCAGCAACGCGGGTTCCTCCACGGGGGAGGCGGGCTTACAAAACAAAACCGCATGTTCAACACCACCAGACCAGATTGTGCTCTGATAAGATGTTTGTCCAAACCATGTTGCAAAACTGTAAAAAGGCTGCCGGATAAGTTTGGGATTTTTGGCAATTGTAGTACACAAACAGTTTAGTATTATCATGCCTCTGTGACACGGCCCAGATATTTAATTCTGTCCTGTGCACATCCCACTGTGTTTATCTGAAGACAAGCACCTCACATACAAACCAAAAAAATGCAACAGAATTATGAAATATTATTATATATGATGCAGTGCCCTACTTATGCTGACCTTAGTATGATGAACTCTCTCCCTCTATCTCCCTCTCTCTCTCACACACACACACACACACACACACAGTGTGCGGGGTAAACGTTCATCAGCTCTGTGAAAGGGGGACAGCCGTGATGTGTTAGTCACTGTTACACACACACACACACGTTCATATTCCGGACCGCAGCGTGTTTTAACTCGGCCATCACCAGAAATCCTGGGGTCTCCCGCCATTCGTAAGAGATTAGAGGGCTGGTTCTGCTCTACGGCATTCGGGTCAGAGAGAGTGCAGCACGCAGAACCTCATCGATATGGTGACCCTCTATCTCCTCATCTCCTGGGCTTGCAGGGAGGGGCCTGCCGCACGCTGCCGTAATGTGATTAGCCCTTGCAGAAGGGAGGATGTAGAGGTGAGGGGGCGGAGCTCTTGGGTGTTCTGGGGGAACAGAGCTTAGCGGTTTCACGGCCGCAGCTATGCCGTCGCACACAATCATGGTTTGATGGATCTTTTCCTGGTGACTAGAGACACACCCCCTAGAGACTGAGAACAGTCCCTCCGTCTTCCTGTCAGCACCAATAGTGAACACGCCTCATCACTGAGGGACCCAGACCAGTTGGGGTGCGTTCGCAACGCAACACAACAAGCCAGAGACATGCAGCCACAACCCATCATCATCCACAGGAAGAAATGCAAACCAACTGTGGGGAACAATAAAGTCATTTGTCCAGGGAAAAGGGTCCAGATAAATCCAATTAAGGCTCTTCGGTCCACGTGGACAGGGATGGAAGGTCTTAGCCGCGCGCTCTCCACCTGCTCGTCAGGGTCCTGCTGCTGTACGTCTCCTGTTCAGCTCTTGTGCACCAATGGCAGGACTCACACTACTCCTCCATACTGCTGATCACCAGCACCAACAACACGGCGGGTTTGAGGCCAAGTGTCAAGAGAACTGCAGGAAGAAGTGAACCAATGACAAAAACACAAACAAAAAAGAAAACTAATGAGAAGGAGAGGGAAAGAGGGAGAGAAAGGAAGAGAGAGACAGATAAAGAGATGAGAGAGAGAGGGAAGAGGGATTGATATAGAGAGAGAAGAAGAGTAAGAGAGATTGAGAACGCAAGAGAGGGAAAAAACAGTCATGTGACGAACACACATTGAAGTGAAGGTCAGAGTCTTCCTCCTCTCACCTGACTCTCCTTGTCAGAAACTACTAGTGATATATAAGAACAGTTTCCTGTAGCCTGTGGCCTATTTTCTCCTCCTTTTGAAGGAAGGTGCTGCTTCATGTGAAGACCCAGAACACTACGAGTCAGGTTACACTGTGCGGTAGAATTGGGCAAATTGTAAAATAAAAGACAATCTTTCAATACACACCTACAGACACACAGTTAAATACACATGCTAATTGTACCTATATAAACCAAAGCACACGTATGATTGATGTGTGTACCCACGTTCCCCAGACATTGAGTAAGGCATTCTGAAACATGTCTGCTAGCCAATAGCGTAGCGTCTACTTTATGAACACTACATCCTCTTCTAATACTGTCAGTGCTACAGGGAACACAGGAATGTCTCCTTTGAACTTTTGTCTTATGTGCTTATATCTTAGACAATATTTTTCTGTCTCTATCCATCTGAACGCACGCACGCACACGCGCACACACAGCCTATATCTCAATTCCTCTCTCCCTCTCTTATTCTCTCTATTTCTCTCTCTCTCTCTCTGGCTATGTCTCTCTTTCTCTCTCTCTCTCTCACACACACACACACACACACACACACGATCCCTCACCATTTCATTTTCCCAACCCAACTGTGTTGTCAGAATTCTGGATTTAACAGTTCTGAATCTCAAGACTGTGTCTGCTGAACACACTCGTGTCTCAGGGCAGTACTGGTGGAGTCCTGTGTGGATGAACATTATTTTGTTTCAGTATATATCTACATATATCTGGAGGAACAATAAAATATCTCTGCTCTCTTGATTATTGGCTTGATTGACTGTTATCAATATTTCTGCACCAGTCAAAAGCTCTTAAAAGGTAAAATAAATATTTTAATGAATTGAATATCTACATGTTCAACTGAGAAAAAAAATATCCTATTAAAAGTTTATTTTGTGATGGACATAACAGGACTGACATCACGTTAATGATGCATATTACAGTGGAAGTATCTTCCCACTCATGTTACAGATACGTGACACACACATATGCATCCTCCCACACATATACTCACTCACACACACACTCACACTCACACACACACACATACATATACGCATCCTCCCACACATACACACACACACACACACACTCACACACTCATACACTCACACACCCACACACACACTCTCTCTCTCTCTCTTCAGCTACGCCAGTGGAAACCTTGGCACAAAGCTGCTCCTGGAAAGCTCATCTGAGATTGTGGTCAGGGGCCGTACGGTGCAATAGTGCTGGAAGTATTTGCGGTAGATGATAAGTCAGCAAAACTGACGCTAAACACTAAAAAGCTGAAGTCACCGTCCATTCCACTCGTACCTGCGCATTCTGTCAGACGCCCCGAGAACACCAGCTGGCCAAGATCTCACACCAGCCTCCACACCAAACACAGCTTCAGAGAAGACTCCAGTGAGACATCTTTGAGAACCAAATTCAAAAAGTGCTACTAGGAATAAAGTCATACGCAGACCTGAGACGTGGGGTGGGACATCCACATGACCTAATCACTCACTCACATATCCCTCCACGTATTAGACCTCCATTCTCCACCTCGCCATTTCAATATGTGTTTAAGACTGTGTAAATAACCAAAGGATGAGAGAGAAAGAGAGAGAAAGAAAGAAAGAAAGAAAAGAGAGAGATAGAGAAGAGAGGAAAGAGAGAGAGAGAGAGAGTGGGGAGTTTATTAAAGTCCGCAAGGCTTGGCCTTGTTCATGAGTGATTGCTCACTGTGTCTCCGTGTATGTGAACCATTTGGACATACAAGGAAAGACAGACATGGAAAGACGCTCATTGAAACATGACATTGTGGTCCAGGCTACACACTAGGGTACTCCAGGATATGTCTGGGTTTGCTATGGTATACTGGCTATGTCTGGGTACATCTGAGTACATCTGGGTAAAAAGCTGTGCTAGTGTTTTGTGACAGTTAATCTCATTCCCAAAGACAAAAGCTCAAAAACACTGGTGCCCAAAACACCACCTAAACATCAGCCATGGGTCACATGACATACTGACATAACAAGATATTGACACATACTGACTTACTGACATGAGACACTGACACACATTCTGATTTAATGACATACTGCTGACAGTTTACAATGAGGGGGCAGACAGAAAGAGGGAGAGAGAGAGGGAGAGAGAGAGATAGAGATAGATATCGAGGGATAGTGAGAGGGGGATAGAGATAGAGGGATAGAGGGATAGGGAGTGATACAGAGAGAGTGATAAAGAGAGATATAGAGTGATAGAGTGTTATGTTTCTTCAGTATAAAACCTGAGCTGGACTGAAAGCTGCTGGTTGGTTGATATCTTAAGAAACTTTTTATTTTACGTTTTTATGTTACTATTATCTTGGCAGCTGGGGAGGTAAAACTTTGAATCAAGAACAGGAATGTTCTTCAGGAATAACAGCTTACAGTGCCATATAACTAAATATAACCACCGTAAAATAAGGCACATATAAAGTATGAATACAAAGCTCATATAGAGAAGTATAAATATTTGCCCTGAATGAGGAAACTTCAAAAAGGTTCATCAAGGGTTCTTTAGTAAAGACAATGTTTTATATGGAATGTTTATTATAGAACCAAAAAGCATTATGCAAAAATCACAGAATGTTTTTGGTACTAGAACCCTAGTACCTAGTGCAGAGGTGGTCACAGTCCTGGAGGTGTGGGAACTACTAATCTCTCTACATAGACCTTGGAGTCAAAAGCTTCCCGGGGATTACAGAATCCAGAACCAGAACTCTTGCTGAGGTCCAGATGTGAGCTACTAAGAGTGCATGCCTTCATCCTGACAGCTTTGTGAGACAACAACTAAAATGAAGTGAAAAATTTAACTTTCTGTCCAAACTCGGCATAAATTCACACTACAGTTTAATGTGTCTGGTGTTTAGACCGCGAAGCTGCTACATGAAGTGCTGTTTGTTCCTCTAACCACAAGATTACTCCCGCACTGTCTCACTTTCTAATAAACTACAGTTCCCATCACAGAACTAATAAACTACAATTCCCATCACAGAACTTTGAGTGTTACTGAAACTGAGGTGTTTTATTCCAACTGAGCTGAACCGAGTGCTTGTGGACAGTCAGTAGCCAGAAGAAACCTCCTGATCACACATGCTCCTCCCCTGAGAATCTGAGAAGAGCTCATTCGTCCAGAATCCTGCACTTTTATTAACAAACTAATAATAAAGGAAAGACATTCCACTGTGAGGCTTTAGAATGTCTATCACAGCAGCTCTGTAGGTAACGGTCACTGCCCCGGGGCAGCTAGCTGGCAGGACAGGGCATATGTGGGCACCCCGGGAACACCCCTGCGTGTCGCTAACGACAGAACAAAACCACCGTAGGGTGCACAGGCGTTTGTCGGGCCGCCCCGACCTGGTGCCAGTACTGTGGAACTCAGGCGGCTAAACGACAGTCTGAGAGCAAAACCACAGAGTGGGAAAACCTACACCGCCACACCGTCTGCTGTGCTGTGATTGGCTGAGCTGGAGCAGCACGCTGGCCCAGGTTTGTTCAGCTTGTACACCCTCTTGGATGTACTGTAATGTAATCTCTGTGGCATTTCTTGGTATAAAAGAATAATAGTTGATAGTAATAAAAGTCGTGGCGGGGTTCCTGGCACTGGGGAGGAGCAGTGTTTGTGTTTCATTAGGGGAAACAGAAGAAAACCAGCACGATCTGCTGCAGACCCTGAACACCCCTGAACACCATCCGTCACCTTTAGCACTGAGTAAACAGGCTCGACACACGGCCAACACACCCCCACCCCCCACAGTGGGAGGTCACCCCCCCCCCGTCATTCCCCAGCCACGGCCCACAATGCCCCGCTGCGAGACCGCCGGCCGGCTCAGTCTCCGTCTCCCAGCGGATTTTTCTTCGATGAGGCAAATGTGAATCACCAGGCCAAGAACAGCAAGTGCCACCACCAAAACGGAGATGAAGATGAAGATGAAGGCGAAGCCGCACTCTCGCTCCAATGGCTGGTCCGAGTCTGGAGAGCTGAAAGAGTTTAAGCTCGAGTAATGAGTCAGAGGGGCTTTGTGGATGTGCGGATATGTGGATGTGTGGTTTCCTTCCTGTGGATGTGTGGATGTACAGATGTGTGGAACTGCGGTTCCCTGTGGATGTGCGGTTCCCTGTGGATGTGTGGATGTGCGGTTATCTGTGGATTTGTGGATGTGCGGTTCCCTGTGGATGTGCAGTTATCTGTGGATGTGCGGTTCCCTGTGGATGTGCTGCTAACATGGCTGGACAGGGAGCTTCATCTCGGAGCTCAGAGCCTCAACAGGGCCTTTCTCATGCTCCAGAAACACCAGCTCTGGAGAGTGTGGGCGAAGCTTCATGAGTGAGTCTCAAGATATCGTTCAACCTAAAAATACATTTTATGATAAGCCAATAGAGGCAGGCCTGTTTCCCTGTTCAAACCCACTTCCTCCAGAGATACATCAACACTTATTCAAACCAGATCATAGTTTGTAGCCAAACGATTAACTGGAGGGTTGGAGTGGAGGTTGTGCTGGCAGTGCTGACCGACCTCAAACCCCCAAGGAGACTCTCCAGCACACCACCTTCACATCGCAACACCACCTTTACACCACAACACCACCATCACACCATAACACCACCTTCACTCCGTAACACCACCATCACCCCGTAACACCACCATCACCGTAACACCACCATCACACCATAACACCACCTTCACTCCGTAACACCACCTTCACTCCGTAACACCACCTTCACACCGTAACACCACCTTCACACTGTAACACCACCTTCACACCGTAAAACCACCATCACACCATCACACCATAGAAGTACGCATTACACAAACGTTTTACAAACACACATTGTAACTATCAAATAATAGGACTTTGTCTTCTGACATCAACGAGTAGAGGTGGAGAAGTGAGTGCTTCCAACCATCACGCTCTTCTTTAGTGATACGGTAAACTCTACAAACACTCTGGTGTCGCTCTCCAAGAGAGAGTTGTCTCTCTGTGAATGACCTACGCTCATCTGGCCCGGAGGGTTTCGTGGGTTTGGTCAGCACCAGCAGTCTGCTCTTACTCATCCTCTCTCAGACTTCAAAGTCTTTCAACTCATTGATTTCCCTTATTTTCAGATTTTCCAGGTGCCTTTGTTGTATGGAGTCACCCCAGTGAATCAGAGGAGATCTCCATAAACCTTCTAACCAGCTACACTGAATCCACAGCCATGGAAAGATCTGCACGTTTGGAACGACTACGCCACCTTCTCAAGCCCCAATGCCACTTTGTTCTCTCAGCGGTGTGTTCTCATTAGCACACAGACAGAGAGCGTTAAATACACTCAGCCTTGCCGAAACACCACGACAACAACATCATCTTACTCGTCAACCAGTGGAACATTCTGGAAACACTGTAGACATTGTAGAGTCACTGCACAACTAATTATCTGCACCTCAACATTACAAGTCAACGGAGTCACTGAAAAAAGTGAGCAATGGTGAGAGAGGATGGTGAAGGAGAGAGAAAGAGGGAGATGGAGAGAGAATGAGGAACAGATGGAGAGAGACCAAGAGAGAAAGAAAAAAGAGAGAGTAGGAGAAGGAGTGATTTTCAAC
Organism: Brachyhypopomus gauderio; assembly: GCF_052324685.1. NCBI lineage: Eukaryota > Metazoa > Chordata > Actinopteri > Gymnotiformes > Hypopomidae > Brachyhypopomus > Brachyhypopomus gauderio. The sequence goes on from NC_135214.1 coordinate 36,300,574, forward strand.
ACTCCTGAGGTTTGTGACATTGGACAATCCACAGAGTCCATTTCTTTATCAGCAGTGGTGCAACAGTGCACATTTGAAACAGCATGTGTATCACGTCCAGCAGAACTGATAGAGACGGATGAAGGAGCTACAGAACATAACACCAACTGCCCTGAATGTGTGTCCATAACCCCACCCTCACTTGCACATAACCCCTCCCCCACATACACATAACCCCACCCCCACATACATAACCCCACCCCCACATACATAACCCCACCCCCAGATACACATAACCCTACCCCCAGATACATAACCCCACCCCCAGATACATAACCCTAAGGCAGGAAGACATTTGTAGCATATCTACATGTCATATATATGTGTTAAAAACTGAATCGTATGGGGTGGAGCTGAAGGCTGTGCTACAGGCGGGTGACGGTGGAGGGGGTTTGTCAAGCAGATCATACACACACTCGTGTCTGAGAGCCCCCACACACCCCTGTGTCCAGGAGCTCTACACACACCCCTGTGTCCAGGAGCTATACACACACACCCGTGTCCAGGAGTTATACACACACACACCCGTGTCTGAGAGAAGTCAGCAAACAGTCATGGACAACCGCGGTAGCTGTGTGTGTCAGAGAGGCGTCAGAGAAGATGATCTGTCACAGAGAGGTGAACCGTTACAACGAGAGATCAAAGTGAAGCCAGACCAGGAGTCTTCACACATGTGGACACAGATGGGACTAATGTTACTCTGTGCAATACTATTATTATTACAAGATCATACAATATTATTATTACGTTTCAAATGTGCAATACCCTCTCAATAACAACAACAATTGCATCTGACACTCCACACTTTATTTTTATTTCTACTGACACTTTATTTTTTATTCTATTGACACGTTATTTTATTTATTTCTATTTCTTCTCCTAAACTCTGTTTGATTTGTTATTTAATTATGTAAATATTTTTGGTATTTTTTTATATAGTGTACTTTTATTAATAGGAGCAGCCGTAACAATTGCAATTTCCCCCAGGGGATTAATAAAGTATTTCTGATTCTGATTCTGATTCTGAATGAAATGTCCATAATGATAATACCAGTCTCACTGATCAATACAGATACAGAGAACAACAATGTGATCATTACTGCAGTATTTTTTGGATGCAAATGTGATCTCCCAAATAGTAAATAAATCATAGTGAAAGCATCTTCCCAGTGTTAAAATTGGTTTATCTGAACTCAACTCAGATGCAGTAAAGATTTAGATTTAAATCAAAGCAAACACTATTCTTGTGTATAGTAAAATTATTATACAGCGCCCTTCATATTTATTGGCACCCCTGGTTAAAATGTGTTAAAAGCCTTAAAATAAATTTATTTTTTTTATGCAGAAGCATAATATCATTCTGAAAAAAAATTGAAAAAACCTTCAAATCTAATTTTTTTGCAAAAAAAAGAAAGAGAAAATCCTGACTAAGAAATTATTATTTCCCATAAAATGACCCGTTCCACAATTATTGGCACCCTTAACAATTTCTTGGAAATAAATATATTTGAACGATTTATGTAATTTCTACTGTAGCTTATAAATTAGATCAAAATATCTAGGAACCTTTAATTAGTAATTCATCACTTCCTGTTTCCCTGGGGTATAAATATGGCGTTACACAGAGGCCTGTTTCTCTTACTCACTCCTAAACATGGGAAAGACAAGAGAACACACTACTCAAGTGAGGCAGATGTGTGTGGACCTTCATAAATCAGGCAGTGGCTACAAGAAAACATCCACTCACCTGCAGGTGCCCTTATCTACAGCAATCATCAAAAAGTTCAAAACATCTGACACTCTGACAAACAAGCCTGGAAGAGGACACAAGTGTATCTCGCCACCACACACAGTGAGAAGGATGGTAAGAGAAGTAAAAACTTCTCCAAAGCTCACTGTAAGAGAATGTAATCAAAAAGTAGTATCTTGGGGTTACAAGGTCTCCCAAACAACCACCAGGCGCTGTCTACATGCCAGCAAGCCGTTTGGGAGGCCTTTTCTGAGTTATAAGCGTAAACTGGTGGAGTTTGCCAAGTACTGGGATTTTAACCGGGACCGTGTGCTTTGGTCAGATGAGACCAAGATAGAGCTTTTTGGCAATAAACACTAAGTGGGTCTGGCATAAGACCAAGGATGAGTACACAGAAAAACAATACATGCCCACTGTTAAGTATGTGGGAGGATCAGTGATGCTGTGGGCCTGTTTCTCCTCTAAAGGACATGGGAACCCTGTAAGGATACATGTGATCATGAACTGAAGATGGGTCATCACTGGGTCTTTCAGCAGGATAATGACCCTAAACAAACAAATCTACTCAAAAATGGTTCACAAGGCACATAATCAAGCTCCTCTCATGGCCATCTCAGTCCCCAGACCTCAACCCAATAGAAAACCTGAGGGGTGAGCTGAAGAAGAGAGTGTATAGGAGAAGACCAAGGACTGTGGACCATTTAGAGAGGTTGTGCAAAGAGGAACCATCAAAGATGCATCTTTCTGTATTTTCCCATCTTGTGAAGAGTTACAGGAGAAGATTAAGTGCGGTCTTCTTGGCAAAATGAGGTTGTACAAAGTACAAACACCAGGGGTACCAATAATTGTGGCACACATGATTTCATTCAAGATTTATTTCTTAATGTGTGAATAAAGACACTTGAATGTGCCACCAAATAAAGGCACTTGAATGTAAGCTTAGATTTTTCTTTTTCATTGTTGTCTCATATTAGAAAAATCATTATTATTAGAAGCCAAAGAACACTTCTTAACCAAGGGTGCCAGTAATTATGGAGGGCTGTACGTTTTCTGCCTTGCAGGTCATTACAGTAGATCCTGCTGTCTGGACGTCTGGATGTCTAAACTATGAGAATGACAAAGTAGCTTTAAAACAGATGAAGGATGGATTAAGGTGTTTTCAGGAAGAGGGAGATTATCATGCTGAGAATAAACAGCCTGTGAGTTCAGTTTTAACGGACGTGAGTGAAACGGAGAGACTGCAGTCGTCTGGGGCACCACACTGATCCCCCTACAGAGACCAATCAGAATTGAGGAGTGGGGAGAAGACCAGTGTCAGTGGACAACAGTCTTTATGTTCTCCGAATTTAGAGTGTGTACATCAGTAGAACTGAAGCTATCTGCTGAATGCTGTTGGACATATGAGCCGAGTCAGAATTACTGACACTGATGACTTGCACCTTGAGAATTAATATTACTAGAGAGAATTACTAGAGTGTGTGATGATGACTGCTTCCTGTTCCACTACAAACACCTCATCATTTATGTCTAACTGCTCCACAACACCAGTCAGCGTCTTCTTCATCCTTCTTCCAGCAGGACGCCACCGTTTGTGACGCTGTGCTAATGCTAAATGAGTCCAGGCCTGATAGCTGAACTGCTCCATTTCTCCCTGAGTGAGTGAGTAAGTGTATGTGAAATAGTGTGTGAGGGAGAGAAAGGGAACACACTCCTTCACTCCTGCCCTGCCTCCCTCACACGCTCACTCTACCCTTACACCCTCCCTCACACACACTCACTCTCCCTTGCCTTCTCCCTCACACACACTCACACTTGACCCTGTACAGCACCCACTAGAACACACACACACAACACGGCCATGACTCACTGCCACTTATTCACGAGTGCTGAAGTCCAATCTTTAGATATTCTGAGGGATTGGAATACCGGCTTCTGTTCTAAGGTGGACCTAGATGTGCATGTTTCTCCACACCCTCAGGCCACACCCCCAGGCCACACCCCCTTTATACCCAGGTAAATACCACCCCAGCTTCTCCAGCCAGTTTCTAGCATTGCTGTGTATTTCAACTGGATGTGAAGTAAAGTGCTTCATGTTGGTTGGGAAGCAGGAAACGTCTCAGTTGTGGGTTTGCAGCTCATGGATGGCGATACACACTCACAAACATGTGGTTCCAGTTTGACAAGAAAAAGTCATAATCAAACGATCCGAGTCTCTTTGTGCAAGAGGACAACTTCTAATATAAAAATCAGATTAGAGTGATGATCACTGTGGAAAGGAGGCTAATTACCCATCAGCACCAGTAAGGAAACCCATCACCATCACCCAAACAAGACATCCACTTCTGACAGACAGATCATCTGGATTCTGGGCAAACTGCACTTAGTGGGAGAAATTACACTCTGTTGCTACTAACACAGCCTACACAGTCTTAAAAGTCTCTCTCTCTCTCTCTCTCTCTCTCTCTATCACACATACACACCCACACTCTCACACACACGCAAAGAGAGAGAGAGAGAGAGAGAGAGAGAGAGAGAGAGAGAGAGAGAGAGAGAGAAAGAGAGAAAGTAAGAACCAGGACTCAAATTCTCTGGACTTTAAGAATCTGTAAGATGGCACAGAAACTTTAAAATAATGGATATAATAATAATAATAATAATAACAATAATAATAAACCTTAAACAAAATAGTGTGAAAAGTATTTAAAAAGTTAAAAACAAGTCAATAAAAATAATCTGCTCACAGGGCTATGAACAAAACTGAGAATTACACACAAATTCCAACTTCACATACATGTACAATATTTCACACTTGATACGCACTTGATTAAGAAATTGCCCGTATGCAATTATTTAAGAATCAAAGCTAAAATGAAATTAAAACAATAGCCAAGACTAAATCTTGGAGTAGTTAAGTCATTTTACTGCTGTGCACATTTGGTAATTATAAAGTTTTCAGAACATTTAGTTTATGTTTTTAATTGTATGTAGGCTACATGTCCTTTAAAATTGTGTACAACATAATGAAATCATTGCGCTAAAATTCCAGACTTGCGGATCAAGATCCATTATATTTCTCTGTTCAGAAACACAGGCTGTGGGCTCTGGCCATCAAACTGTTCGACTACTACGGATCTGAAAGCCACGCCGCGACCAGCATTGCGGTTTAGGTCGTATTATATGCGCTCAGACCACATAAACGCGCACCACGGTTGCCAATGCAAAAGCGTGCAATTCCTACGCAAATCGCGACATTAAAACGATACGATACAGTTACATTTCATATTCTTAGCATCAAAGCAACATAAAGGATGCTAATCAGATTGCGTCAACCTAAGAAATAGCGCAAAAGCGGGCAATAAATAACACCTTGTGTTGTGGTATGTATCCAGTTGGAATAATGCAATTGGTGCCAAATGATTTCAGCTCGGTTCTTTTGGCGTCCACCAGACCTAAAGGTCAGAGACCTTCTGGCCTTCTGTCCCGTCCCAACACAACATCAGTTTCCAGAAAGTGGCGCTCAGAGATGCTGGCGCAACACCTCAAAGAGCCGCTGTGTTAAATTAGCACTGATGTGCTGCATGTAGAACAGCAAACAGGGAGCTGTCAACACAACGCGGTTCAGTGCACAAATGTGATTTGTTTTAAAGTTTTAGTGGATATTTGTGTGTTTTTTTTAGTGGCTATAATGTGTTTTAAAGTTTTAGTGGCTATCTGACGGTCTTCCGCTAACAAACAATCTCCTCACACAGAGCCTCTATAAAAATCGTGATGGGTTAATGCACCGGCACCCGTTCTGACCCACAAAAACATCACATACCGTGTCCGGGAGCCATGGAGAAACACGGCGCGAGCGCCTTCTCTTGGGTTCCATAGCGCTCCGCTGGACGCGCCACGCGCTGCGGACCGGGCGCGTGCATGTGGCGCGAGCTGGGCTTGGGGCTTCGGCGAGGCTGCGGGGGAACGGAGCCGTGACCCGCGGCGCGTTTAACGCGTGTCAGCTCGGTGAGGTCTGCGAGCGTGGGCGCTTGGTGGTGACTGACCATCCCAGAGAGAGCAGCGCGCATCTGTCTGCAGCAGTCACGGGGTTCCCTGCGGGTCCAAGTCTTCAGAACATTCTGGGGCTGGATTCGTTTACCTGCGGATGAGACAACGGCATAACAAACATAAGTCTCCGCTCCGGGTGTCCTCGCGCAACGCACGGAGTTGGTCAATCTCAGAGGACACTTGTGTCTCCTTGGACGGAGACGCGGTGAGGCGGCGCGGATAAACGAGCAGGCTAAAGTGACAGAATGGTTTATAGTGTGATCAGATATATGAACGTACCTATTTAAAACCAATTCACCGAGGGTAGAATATTCCCAATGAGTGATTAGCAGCAACGTCTGCGTCCTAAGAGCCGGGAAGCATATGTTTACCGACCGCATCCTCTCTCGCGCCGCCCGCAATTTTATGACATTTCTCCAGCATAAATCCTGTAAAACCAAAACGTGCGATCTCTCTTTGATTGGCAGTCCTAACGACCATTTATGTGGAGGCGCTAAAGTGGACGGCACCAATCTCAAATACACAGGGAGGCGTCAGTCTGGAACGAATCACGGTACTCCCTGAAATTGGCACGAGTTATTTCGTACACTGAATTAAAGTCGTTAAAATAACTTGTTTACAGTTATCATTGGGGCTCAATTATATCCAATTGAGTATGATTACAAAATAATCCACAAACTCACACTAGTCATGAACACCGATCAAAAGACTGTTATAGTTGTTATACGTGCGTATCAAGTGATAATGCGTCTCCCGGTGTGTTGTCCGAAGTACCATCACTCATTTAAAATGAGCAGAATAAAAGAGGATTAAGACATTAGCAGCGTGTTTTCATCGACCGAACAAATAAAATAAAGAATGCGTCACGTTTATTAGAATGGAGTCCGAGACGACGTGACATCTAAAGATGAAATGGGGCTTGTATGACGCTGAGGGAATCACACGTGTGGTGTTCATGGGTCTGAGGGAATCACACGTGTGGTGTTCATGGGTCTGAGGGAATCACACGTGTGGTGTTCATGGGTCTGAGGGAATCAGACGTGTGGTGTTCATGGGTCTGAGGGAATCAGACGTGTGGTGTTCATGGGTCTGAGGGAATCACACGTGTGGTGTCCATGGGTCTGAGGGAATCACACGTGTGGTGTTCATGGGTCTGAGGGAATCAGACGTGTGGTGTCCATGGGTCTGAGGGAATCACACGTGTGGTGTTCATGGGTCTGAGGGAATCAGACGTGTGGCGTCCACGGCTGTGAGGGAATCAGACGTGTGGCGTCCACGGCTGTGAGGGAATCACACGTGTGGCGTCCATGGCTGTGAGGGAATCACACGTGTGGCGTCCATGGCTGTGTGTTTCAGGTATTTAGACTGAAGGGCGCTACCGTCAGCGCAACTGCACAGCACGCCAAACAGCTCAAGCAGTCCACGGCAATTTGCATGAACTTTTGACAAAATTGCGCAAAAGTACTTAGTCTTTTTTATTACTATATATATATATATATGCTAGCATTATTTTTTACAAGAGCTTTTGAATTAATTCTACCCACGAACGATCAGTATCATTTTATAGATTTTAACCGTATCTGTACTTTTACATTGCACTGATCACTTCATATTGAAATATTTGTAATTAACCTTTGCGCAAACCTGATGATTAGGTCTCAACAAACGTTCTGGTTATTGTTTAATAACTTCAAGCCTACTAATGTCATTTCACGTACCATGACTAGAACTGTATAGTGTGACTTGGACTGGTGGTTTTCTGTGCTCTACTGCCCCCGTGTGTCTATTATGAGGCGGTGCAAGCGAGCAGGACGTTTGGATGAAACACAAAGTTGCGCGTTTGCACGGTGCACTACGGTAGTACTGTAGCCCAGTAGACGTCAGGGACGGAGTGACCACCGTGCAAACGACCTCACAACAAGCAGTTTGTGCAGGACAACTGTGAAAGACGACGTCGTCACGATGGGGACGACCATAGGCTTTACAATACGACGAATAAATGTGTGTCTAAAGTCTCTGGCTGTGGCATGTCTTGTGCTCGTGATCTCGTCCCTGCTGAAGATCCTGTCTTTAGTCTCGCCGAGTTTGACCAAGAACATCATTCTCAAAATGGGCAAGAGATCAACGATGACCCAAAACCCCAAGTTCAGGTACGAGGACTGGGGACCGACCTTCTACACGCTCACGTTTGTGAAGACAGTGTTGGAAAACTTTCGCTTCTGTGTGGAGGACGAGGCGTTTGAGGGCTACGGAGCTCCAGACAGCCCAGTGGTCACCATGGACGGGCAGAAGACCAGCGTTCATCAGTTTCTCAAAGGTGCAGAACTTGCAACAACAGAGTAATAAAACGTTTATCAACTTTTTATGACTTTAAACACTTTGCCTTGAGTTTCATTCTTGTTATTTTTTTTACAGGTAATCGTCCGCTTGTCCTCAGCTTTGGAAGCTGCACCTGACCTCCGTTTCTGTATAAACTTGACGAGTTCAAACAGCTGGTCAGGGACTTCGGCGACGGGGCAGATTTCCTCGTGGTCTATATTGCTGAAGCTCACGCGACAGGTAGGACTTTACCTTTCAGTATCGTCTCCAAGTTTACTAATATTGGGTCAATACGGAGGCGATGTGGTTTGCATCGTGCAGTACAGGCGAGCTGCGTGTCTCCGTAGACCGCTGGGCCTTTGACAACAACGTGGACATTAGGACACACACGAGCCTGCAGGACAGGATGTGCGCCGCGCGCACTCTGCTCAAGGAAGAGCCGCTCTGTCCCGTCGTGGTGGACGAAATGACGGACATTACAAACAGAAAATATGGAGCCCTGCCTGAACGCCTCTATGTCCTTCAGAGAGGAAGAGTGATATACAAGGTGAGCACGTGTCAAACCAGAGTCCAGTTCTGGGTTTTGGCAGGTGAAGTGGGTGTGTAAATAGCTGACTAATATGTTGAAGTTTGCCCGCTCGTTTTCACATCTTATTTACACACACCCTCCAGCTCAGAAAACTTCACACCACGTGAACCTGTACACCTGTCACACCTCACACATTTCTGAGACTGACTGTGTGTGTGTCTTTGTTGCCAGGGTGGCCCGGGGCCGCAGGGGTACTGCCCCGAGGAAGTGCGAAAGGTTCTGCAGAAGATGCTGTAAGAGAGGAGAGGAGAAAGAGGAAAAACGAGTGTGTGTGAGAATCAGGAAAATAGTTTTACATTATCATGAACATCTAGTTTCGCTCACTGACAGACACACACACACACACACACACACACACACACACACACACACACACACACACTCTAATGTTCACCAGGCCATTTTTGCAGTTGTTCTACTGTTCCAGTCATCAGATTGTCGTCATCACTGGGATCGTTGATCCGTGTCCTCCTCACGTGTCCACCGAGAGAGCGCTGGAATGTCCTAGCCCAGTTTGTAGTTATGTCGTGTTTGTGATGGTTACAGATCAAACCTTTTGGCCTCTGTAGCCTGATGTGTAAACGCTCCAATGCAAACTGGTTTTAGGACGTAAGCGTTCCTCCAGACGCGGGTCTAGGCATGGATCATCTGCGGGAACAGTGAACAAGTGGTCCTAATCAGCAGAATAAACCCAGAGATGTGCTGGCATACTGCTAGTTCTCCAGTCTGACACTCAAGTTGGATCCAGAAGGTTGAACTGGTGATCAGCTGGGATGAAGAACGTTGCTCATAGATGGTGGGAATGTTTGGGGCTTTTATGAACTGAAATTACAGTTCATCATTATGGTTTTCATCGTCTGTGTTGGGTAACCCAGCAATCACCAGCCAGCAGGATGATCGTGATGTTTTCATTGGCCACCTGCTGTCTAGTATCGGTACACATGTTCAGAGCTGCAAAAAGTTTCACCTAGACACCACATGCACTTATTTGGTCTCTTCCAAATAAAGTTATCTTGTGTAATGAGTTTAACTTCACAGAGTAATGTCAAATTTTATAAATGTATAAAGTGTACATGTTCATGAAAATAAATTGTGAATGTTTTCTCTGAGAAGTTAGATAATGGAATATTAACACCTCCATAAGCAGAGCAGCATTATGTGAGTAACACTGTTCCCAAACAAATCCAGACAGTGCTCAGGTGACCATGGGAACAGACTCGATTCTGAGTGTTCAGCTGTTTTGATTCAACACTACAGAACTAATATAAAAATATCAAAGCAGAGACCAGTTTTATGGCTCTCATAGGCCTGCATCTGAGGGGGTGATGAATGTGAGACAGCAGACGTGTGGGTGTGAGACAGCAGACGTGTGGGTGTGACAAGAGCTTGCACCACCCAGCCCAAAGTCCAAACTCTAAAGGCACTGCTGTAGTTCTAAAGTGTAACATCTGAATTTGATACACGTTTTCATATGATGGTAAATGCGTTCGAGTTAAACTGTGCTCTAGGGCAAATTCAGTGGTCCTGTACATTTGTAATGAACCAGTCTAACCGTAGCCGCCCTGCTGATCACATTTACGCCACAAGAGAGCACCAGCAGTGCACATTTCAGAGTTGTTGCTTGTGGGAGTTAGAACAGGTAAACACCAACTACGGTAATCTTGATCCCAAGTTGATTGATAGTGTGGCGAGTGAAAGACGGCACCTGCTGCCTGCTTCAGTCTGTGCTGAGGTGTTTGATCATGATTTGGTGTCACGAGTGGTTTATGAATTTTGTCCTTTGGACTTGTTTGTCTTCACTGCCTTGTTTGGGCTTTGGACCTTATTTTCTGGATCGGTTGTGAATTTCTCTACTTTGGTAAAAGCAGGCGTGTAGATCCTTCCATTCATCACAAAGCCGTTCGTCATTTTGAGTATCATCTTGAATTACAGAAATGCGTCCTCCTGTTGACCTGTTGCCAAATGTGTCCTAGTGTCGATGTCGTCTGGGTTCACCACACTGAGCCAGAGTTCACCACGAATCACCGCGGCGCAGGTGAAATCAGCACATGCTGACACCATGATTCACCAGCCTCACATCTGGGAGACTTTAAGATTCCAATCACTACACTTCTCACTTTCAGAAACACACAGAACACATGGACCATGCCTGCAGATACACTGATCAACTACAACATTACACCCACTGCCAGGTGAAGTGAATCCAGTTGATTATGCTAGTACGTTGGCACCTGGGGGGGCAGAGGGGTACGTTAGACAGCAAATGAACAGTGATGGCCAGACGACCGGGTTAGTGGGTCTCCGAACCAGCACGTGTTGAGATGTAAACACCTACAACAGGCACAGGAGTATCAGAACTGGACCATGGAGCAGCAGGTGGTGGTCTGAAGCTTTAACGTGATGTAGTGGGTGCATGTGTCACTTACCTCTGTGAAACACCTTTGCTGTCCTGAAGAAACACGGTCACAACAGCACCAAAACGCCCCGGTCAAGCTGAGAGTCCCGCACTACACACATCAGGGAGTGCAGCGGCATTTCTAAATCATTTTGGTGACATTCCAAACTTTAAATTTAGGTTAAATTGTATTGACCTCACTTTGATGTGTAACATTACAACATTTTGTAGTCTTTGATGAAGGTTTTCACAAAAACTTGACGCATTTTTCTGAAATGGGATCTGCACATTGCTTGTGAGCAGATTTCTTTGGCAGTGATGGGTCCTGCAGGCGGAGAACCCGGATTCTCCAGAGTGCTGCCTGAATAAACACTGCATGTTAATGTTTAACTCATCGGCGGCAGCTCTAGATGCACGCAGACTGGTATCCCGGATGGGGTTGGTTGCATCTGTCCCACCTCCTGAATCATTCCATGGCAGCCAAACCTTGTAACTGCTCGTCTGTACAGGTGGATGGTTGGGAGATCAGGACCAGGTGCTTCACACAGCTTTAAGACGCCAAATCCTTCGTGTCTTGGCTGATGAGGCTCTGGAAGGAGTGTAGTCTGTAGTGTAGTGTAGTGAAGTGTGTAGTGTACTGTAGTCTGTAGTGTAGTGAGTACTGAAATGTGGTGTACTGTAGTGTAGTGTAGTGAAGTGTGTAGTGTACTGTAGTCTGTAGTGTAGTGAGTACTGAAATGTGGTGTACTGTAGTGTAGTTCCAGGTCCCTCTGGGAGTGTCTTGACTTGTGTACTCAAGGGGAGTGGGGTCGGGTGACCCGGTTGAGGCTTTACTGGATCATCACGGCTGCCCAACAGATCCTGTAGCTTCTAAACTCCATCACAATATTCACCTCATCTGGTCAATCGCCTGCATCCTCCACGTTTTAGCATACCATGACTTGGAGTTCTGTTCTTGAGACCGAGCAGTCTCTCTCGGACTTTGGAGGTTCTGTCGGAGAAGTTGCCTGCGTTGTCGTAATGTCCAACATGTTGGCGAGTACTCTCGACTTGTTCAACAGTTTCTGAAAGTGTTCCTCTAGTGCAGCGTGTTCCTCTATCTTAAAGAGTTGGTTTTGATATTGGTTTTTGGCGATGTTTTTGAGTGACTAATTTATTCTGACTTTGTGTTGTATGATTCACCGACATTTGGTCCTCAACATTTAGAGACGACTCCAGCTGACACTCCAGATCTGCTCTTAGCGCTCTGGGGCCAAAAATAACAAGAAACAACCGAACAAATGTGCCTCCCAATATACTGAACACTCCCCAATACTGAACACTCCCCCCCTGGAATTATAGCTGACAATCTGCACTTGGTGTTGGGCGTAGTGGCACGGTGTCCCTGTGCAGTTTTATCCAAACTACACTGGATCTAGTGGCTATAATAGGGACATGGACATGGTCCAGCCTGACCCAGGAGCCCTGGAGCCCGTACAGCAGACGCACACAAGCACATGAAAACAAGGCAAAAACACACGGATAGGAGCCAAATAATTTAGTTGTCAATATATAAACAAGCATTTTTGCCCAAAGTATGATGTACAAGCTAACAAAAGCAGTGTAAAACAACTTCTAAATGTAGAACCATTACCAAAGGTCTGTATAAACAGAATAACTTATGATCCTATCGATACTATGAGTGAGTGTGGCAGCCTTCCGCTGAAGTCCAACACCAAGACCATGTGAACACTCACTACTGCACCGGTTTCACGCGAGCACCTTCCTTCAGGGGTGAAGCTACAACATGAATGATGGGGCCTTTCAGAACCATTATTAATAATCAGACCATTATCAGAACCATTATTAATAATCAGACCATTATCAAAAAAAAAAAAAAATGCCCAAAACAAAACTGAGGCACATGGTAGTGAAGGGAGGGAAACATGGTGGACATGGTGCTGTTCACCATCACAGACTCAGCTTAACAAGTAATCGATGCTACAAATGGCCATATGTGTCAGTGGGAGGGGCCAGAGAGGGGGAGGGGCCGGAGGAGACAGACTGAGGGTTCCTCAGAGTCCACCATTCAAAGGTAGTGTGCTCGGCAGGGTCCGCCTCTGGCTGGACCAATCAGGTATTGAGAGTCACTGAGGAGGGGAATGGAGACAGTAGTTCAAGAGTAACCAAGATGGAGTCAGTGCAGAGGAAGGACTTGATCTTCCTCTTCCTCAGTGGGAGACGACAGACACAACGCAGTTATTCCTTGGAAGCAGCTGCTTGTAATACTTGAGAAAAAAACATAATAATAATGATAAAAACTATGACAGAGTGTAAAGAGGTGAATGTCCCATTCAGAAAAGCCATGTGACTGTCTCATCACCTGTAGCGCTTCACTGGAGAAATAGAAACCAGACGCTAAAAAACACAAACAAAACCAGCAGGGCGAGGTCAAAGGCCACGCATGAGAGTTCAGTGTGGAGGATGAGGAGGACGTTACATAACGCATAAACCATGCGGATGGGCTGAGAGGAGGTTATGGGGGTGACGGGGGCTACACATCCTGGGATCAGAACCTTACAATGCTCCTTTACTAAAGCGACCTTTCAGAAGAACAAGGAAAAAGGGACAAAAATGAATGAAGAAAAAAAAAAAAAACTGTTCCAGGAGGATTGTGTCACGTTTGGATCAGCTGACCGACCTGGGGGGGGGGGGGTGCTTATCAATAAAAAGTAAGAATTAAAAAAAGCAATATTGCAGGAGACCAGCGGTGAGAGCAGAGGCAGTTACACGCGGCCCCCACATCCTGTACATGTCCCCCCGTGTCTCTCTGTAATGATTGGCCAGCGGCAAGTCCCGCCCCCCTGGGAATCACGATCAGATATCAGACACTCATGGTCATGGAGGGAGAATATTGCTGGAGAGAAGGAGAGAGGAGGAGAGGAAAAGGGAGAGGAAGAGAGAGGGAGGGAGAGAGAGAGAGGGTAGACAATTAAATGCAGCCCAAGGCAACAACATGGCAGAAGATCCAAGCTTTGTACATATAATAAGTTCTGTGTAGACACATATGACCAAACCAACACCTGGTCAGTGTGGAACTGACCTACACACACAGAGCCCTGGAGTCCTAATGCAAGAACACAAACATCAGCCTTCTGATAGGTCTGCACCACACTGCACAGCTGTGGGTTTGAACCTGGGAGAGTTCAGGCCAACCCCCCCGTGTAGTGTGGGACCACGCAGGTAGGGGGCACTCACGTTCTCATTCTGGAAGGAGTGAAGGTAGCCACCAGCATCATCGTCTCGTGGGGTGCCCAGGCTGTTGCTCAGGTTACTCATATTGTTGGGGGAATTCTGCAAACGCCACAGAGACATCGATCGGTGTGTGTGTGTGTGAGAGAGAGAGAGAGAGAGAGAGAGAGAGAGAGAGAGAGACACACTTCTCAAAGGGAAATATCGATAAACCACAATCACGCATTACTGTGTTAATGGTAATGTTGGCTTAAGTTTCCATTTATGTGGATGAACATGTTCAAACAGCTGAACAACTATGTCAGTGTTGCATATTTTAAGAAAAGCTCTAGAATAAAGGCCACGCCAGCGTCATATACTTCCAGTGATGGCTAAGTTACCTTGAAAAAGTAATCCGATTACTGATTACTCCTTTTAAAAGTAACTTAGTTACGTTACTGATTACTTGATTTTAAAAGTAACTACGTTAGATTACAAGTTACTTTAATAGTTACATTCAGCAGCAAAATAAATTTTTCCAATACTCACTTTATTGGAAGTGCATTTTTAACAGTAACAATGTATTGAAGCAGGTTCTGTAACCGAGGCAGAAACTGCTTAATCCAAAAATCCAGAGGAGGGAAACTTTATTGATAACGCAATACTTAAAGGTGTCACTTAAAGGTATCTCCTGACATTACGTTTGTGTAGATGCGTGGTATTATTTGTAAATTTATTTGTAAACGTAATACAAGCGAACTGTTCAGTCAGACAGCTTGTGAAACGAAATACCATTACAATTTCAAGCATTTTAAAGTAGGCGACGTTAGTCAAAATTCCAGCACTTTTCAAACGTGGAACACAAAGCAACATTAAAATTCTTCAGGTAAATGTCCCTTCCCCTGTTTTTGAGTGGTATTTCTTTATACTACCACATATCGTTTCGGGAGGACACTGCAAAAAATGACTTGTAAAACGTGCTCGCGGTTTCACAGGGTCGCGCGTAGCGTGCGGAGTCGAGCGCTACGGTCAGACACAGAAGTAGAACTGACCAAGAAGAAAGCAAAATATATATTTTTACTAGGGAAAATAAAAATAGTAACGCACAGTTATTTGGATAAGTAACTTTAATCTGATTACTGGACTGGAAATAGTAGCGCGTTATATTACTCGTTACCGAAAAAAGTGGTAAGATTAGAGTAACGCGTTACTAAGTACTAACTGACATCACTGTATACTTCTAGAAAAGCTCTAGAATAAAGGCCGCGCCAGCGTTGTATGCTTCTAGAAAAGCTCTAGAGTGAAGGGTGTTTCTAGCATGGTGGGCGTGTCTAGCGTGGTGGGCGTGTCACCTTGGGGAGCACCTCCAAGTCTCCAGAACCTAAAGCAGCAACAAAAACAACCAAGTATCCACATTACCCACAATGCAACGGTGGCCTCTTTGGGTTGCTGTTTTTTCAAATCCAGTTTATAAAAATGCATAACAAATTCTGCATTAATAAATAATAATCCCCCAAAAACATTAATATCAAACAGATATTCCACCTCAAAATTCTACTGTTTTTTCTTCACTGGGCAGCATACACAAACATACACACACATGCATACATACTATCAGGCCCTTTGACAGTCTTGCTGGGGCCCAGGACAAGAAAGTTTCATTTTCAAGTACTTTAGCCTAAATTCCAGCACTTTTCAAACCTGGAACCCAATGCAACTTTAAAATTTGTCAGGTAAATGTTTTTCCTTTCTTTTCTGCGCTCCAGACTTCTGTATTTACTTTAACTATCCACCACTGTATTTCCCGCTGTTGGGCGGGTACCAGCCGGTTACGGTCGGTGCTGGATCAAACCATTTTTCAGTGGGAGGCGGGGGTGTATGCACTTAATGGAAAATATGCAGATAGGTAAAAAACATATATGTTTTAGCTATTGAGCTTATTTTGAGTACAGAATTTTATATTAATTAAAGATTAAAGATTTCAAGATTATTTAAAAATTATAGACTTAAAAAAATAAATAAATAGCTGGGCTCTTTGATGGGCCCCCCTGGCCCTGGGGCCCGGGACAACAGACCCGGTTGTCCTCCCCCCCCCGGCAACGGGGCTGCATACTATAAACACTGATGTATAGATGTTGGAAACCTCACCTCCGTTCATATGCATTGGGTCCATTCCTGCCATGGCCCCTAGGGGGCCCTCTGAGCCAGGACCAATGGGGAACTACACAGAAGAGGAGAGAGAAGAAAGCACAAAGCACTAAGAGCCAATGTATAGCGCGCACGCACGCACGCACGCACACACACACACACACACACACACACACACACACACACACACACACACACACACACACAGCCTCGCACAAACACGTGAACCCTCTCCTATTCTGACAACCTTGGTCTTGCTCCAACAATTAAAGTTATTTTATTTACAGATATTTACAAGTGTGTGAGAGGCAGTTCCAGCCTTCTGTACAGCAGCACGGGTGGAGCTGATGGGGGTGTAGGCTTCACTTACGTTAGTCCGGCCACCTCCACCCCCCGAGTTCATCATGGTGTACAGGTTCTCACTCGAGTTGTTGGAGTCTGAAAGAAGGAATCAGGGGGGCAGGAATCAGGGAGTCTGTGGCCAAAAGGTCATGCACAGAGGGTGGGACTCACCTGCAGGGCTGGGGACGATCCCGGGGGTGCCAGGGGGTCCACCACCCTGTGGGCCCTGCAAGGAACCAGACTTATATCACCAACCTTAACCTCTCCCTCTGACCACGAATCTACGAATGGCACAAGAACCTCTCCCTCTGACCGATCACAACCTACGAATAGCACAATAACCTCTCCCTCTGACCAATCACAACCCACGAATGGCACAATAACCTCTCCCTCTGACCAATCACAACCCACGAATGGCACAATTACCTCTCCCTCTGACCAATCAGAACCTAAGAATAGCACAAGAACCTCTCCCTCTGAACACTCAGAATCTACAAATGGCACAATAACCTCTCCCTCTGACCAATCACAAGGTACGAATGGCACAATAACCTCTCCCTCTGACCAATCAGAACCTACGTATAGCGCAATAACCTCTCCCTCTGACCTATCAGAACTGAGGCACGTTAGCTCCATGCAAAGCTCATGATAAGTAAAATGGAAATGATGAAGGTAAACTGTCCCGTGAGTGTGAGCAGACGCAGTGTCCTGCCGGAGTGGTGGTGCTCCGCACTTACCCCATATGCCCCAGGAGAGGGTGAGGAGTAGGGCATCTGAGGGAGACACACACACACACACACACACACACACACACACACACACACACGCATATGAAGACTTTAGCTATAATGTAGTCAGTATGGTATGTAACGTAGGGACTCGATGGCACGTGGACTCTCACGTGACTCACGTTGTTGGCGTTCGGGTTCGGCCAAGGTGGTCTTCCGTTTCCAGGACCCCTGAAACCCAACAACATTCCAAAATGACTGAGCTCCTCCTTCATACAAGCAGAACAGGGCGGGGCATAAGCAGAACAGGGCGGGGCATAAGCAGAACAGGGCGGGGCATACGTACATCGCCACTCCGGGCATTCCGGGGCCCATGGAGTTGTGTGGGGGTCTCATCCCGCTTCCAAAATTCTGCAACAGCAATTCACAGTCAGCAGAGTTGCCAGAGAGAAAATGATCATGTACTATTGTAGCCTGCTGCGAGTGTGCCCAACTGTGGACCGCGTCACACCTGTGGAGGAAGGTGAACGCAGGGAGCCCACCTGCCCCCACCCCACCACCCCACCTGCCCCCACTCGCCACCCCACCTGCTCCCACCCCACCCCACCTGCCCCCTACCCGACACCACGCCCCCTACCCGACACCACCCCACCTGCCCCCACCCCACCCGCCCCCACACCACCCCACCCTCGAATGGCCAAAGCATCCCAGTACAGTGTTAAGGGGAAGAGAGCATCACCTGGGGCCCGGGACCCATGGGGGCCATTCCTCTGGGAACATTCATCCTCTGCATTGGTCCTAAACACACAGGCAAAAGGTGATTTGTTACTGTTTATTAAGAAAAAGTTGTACACAAAGTTGTACAAATCTAAAAGCCTTAATGCTTCCTGGTCCTCCACTTCTTCGATCAGACAAATCAAAGGTGCACAGGTGTATACTGTATGATAAGATATACAACCCTGTATAATGTCTTAATTTCAAAATCTAGTCCTGGGATTTGTAACCACTGAAAATGGTTACGGATTTAATGAATGTCACAGAACACAGGTATTCAAATCATCCCCTTGGAGACACAGGTATTCAAATCATCCCCTTGGAGACACAGGTATTCAAATCATCCCCTTGGAGACACAGGTATTCAAATCATCCCCTTGGAGACACAGGTATTCAAATCATCCCCTTGGAGACACAGGTATTCAAATCATCCCCTTGGAGACACAGGTCCTACAGATTTATCACCCTCCTTTTACCCAGGAGTCAGGGGCTCATGGTAACTGACTAAACTACCTCTGCTGTTTCTGGTGGGGGTGGAGTTGAGACCCACTCACCCTGTAGTCTGGGGTCCATGTTCGGCAGCATTGGCTGAGCTGCAGGTACGCCCCCTGGTGGCTGTGGACAGAAGTGAAAGTAATTTAGAGCATTTTAGTTTGGTGTAGCAGCTGTTCATCAAAGATCAAACCACACAATACACCACCACATGAGAATGATGTTCCACACAGCTTCAACACGTGTTAAAGTTTAATATGTTAAATATAACATATTAATATGTGTCACACAGGTGAGTCCACAGGGCTGAATCAGGCCTGGAGAAAACCCGAGTCTCATAACACCATTCAACTACACGCCTGAAGGTCTTTATTAACTAGAGCAGGTGTCTGTTAGCTGGAGCGGGTCTGCTAGATGAGAACAGGAGCCCCCGTGAAGGCTTTTCTGCAGCACCAGAATTGCTTTAGTAGGTTGTGTGGAAAGGTGGAGGTGGAGCAGGTGGAGTACCTGGTTGCCCATTCTGATTGGTGGCCTTGGACCGCCTCCAAAACGAGGGGACATAAATGGCTGTGGAGAGAGACCGCCCACTTTAACACACTTCATTTGCATCTTTAAACCTCAGATCAACACCCTCATTTTGGTCAACAGTAGAACATTCCCGTCACTCAAACCGTCAGAATAGTCCAAATCAAACAGGCTCAGATTCAAGAATTAGACACCTTCTCAACTAACAGCGCAAGTGTTCAGACTGATGGCTGTAGCCTCCATCTCTCAGTCATCATGCTAGGAGATGACTGACAGATGGAGATCTCGCTGCACGGATGGAGGGAGGAGCAAACAGAAGAGCCAGTAAGCAGAGAAGGTAGAGAAGTTAGAGGTCTGCTGAGACAAAGCTGCACACCGGGCAGAAGAGTGTACTGAAGAGAGGGCGTGTCCGGGGGGGTGTGAGGGGGTGTGCGTGGTTGGAGGGTCCACATCAAGGGGGGTGTGTGTGGTGTTGAGGTGGTGATGGTGGGGGGTGTGGAGGTGCTACCTGTCCATGGGGTCCCATCATGCTGTTAGGAGGAGGCTGAGCATGAGGAGAGGACTGTGAGCCAGGAGGGCCCTGAGAGAGAGAGAGAGAGAGAGAGAGAAGGGGGGGGGGGGGGGGGGGGGGGGGGGTGGAGGAGGAGAGAGAGTAAGAGAGGAGGAGGGAGAGAGAGGAGAGAGAGAGTAAGAGAGAGGAGTAAGAGAGGAGAGGAGAGGGGAGAGAGAGAGTGTAAGAGAGAGGAGAGAGGGGGAGAGAGAGAAGCAGACGAGAAGGGGAGGAGAGGAGCACGGAGGAGGAGGATGGGAGGCGTTAGACTATTTAAAGAGCTGGAGAGTGAGAGCACAACACTGCACAGAGCCGGTTAAGATGAGAACAGGTGGAGTCAGGCTGGAGCTTTGGGTGCAGCAAACAGAGGAAAAGCCTCAGAGCACTGGAGCTGTACAGGGTGGAGCTCTGCAGCCCAGAAGCAGTGCCCACACCCCTCACCTCACTCGCCACACCCCTCAACCCTCTCTTCTCACTCCCCACAACCTTCACCCCTCTCTCCTCACTCCACACACCCCTCAAACTCCCTCTCCCCACTCTGATCTTACCAGCTAGTGTGAGCAAACAAACAATTTTAGCAGCTTTGAAAGATGTTTGTGGAGGGGGAAAAAAATAAATGTCTATCCGTTTTCCAGAGGAGCAGAGGGAAGGTGGCAACCCCCCCCCCCCCCCCCCCCCCCCCCCCCCCCCCCCCCCCCAGGGCACAGGGTCTAACCTGGAGAAGCTGGGGGGCATGGGGCCTCCAGGAAGCCCCTCCCCCGGGGGCATGTTCCCCATCACTGGACTTGGGGCTGCTGCTAGCACTCTGTGGGAACAACAGGAAAACACCGTCAGACACACTACACCATTACACAACACTACACCATTACACAACACTACACCATTACACAACACCGTCTCTCTCTCTCACACACCCCGTCAGACACACAACACCATTACACAACACTACACCATTACACAACACTACACCATTACACAACCACCGTCTCTCTCTCTCACCACACCCCGTCAGACACACAACACCATTACACAACACCGTCACACACACACCGTAAGACACAACACCATTATACAACATTGTCAGACACACTACACCGTCACACAACACCATCACACAAACACACTACCATCAGACACTACAGCATTACACAACACCATCACACACACACCAACAATACCATCACACACTACAGCATTACACAACACCGTCAGACACTACAGCATTACATAACACCGTCAGACACACACTACCATCACACACAACAGCATTACATAACACCGTCAGACACCACACACACACGACACCACCTGCATTACACAACACTATCACACACACAAATACCATCAGACACACAACACCATCAGACACTACAGCATTACATAACACCATCTCTCTCTCTCTCTCACACACACACACACACACACACACACACACACACACACACACACACACAACACACACAATACATCACACACAGGCATTACATAACCAGAAGTTCATCAAACACCCACACGATACTGTTACACAACACCCGCACCATCAACCACACTACATCATTACATAACACCTGCACCAACACTACACCGTCACCCAGAACCGACACCACCCACACACCACTACACCCACACCCAGAAATCACAGTCAGAACAATAACACCACAAGTTGACATTTTTCATACATTTCAGTGCCATGATTATGAGCTAAAAAATCTGTGCCCTTTTTCCATGGCAACGTAGCTGTCAATCACATAGTTCTGGAAAATAAAGCAACATCAATACAGTCATCCCAGCACAGTCATCCCAGTCATTTGAGCTCCAACATCACACAAAATAGTACTCTCGTTTTTAGATTTCAGCCACCAGCTCTTTGGATCGTGGCATCCACACTGCATCTCCCAGCACAGACCTGGGGTCAGTTTTGCTTGTGACACAGGTCGTTGCTCCTTCACACCATGTCTCCCAGCACTGACCCAGGGTCAGTCCTGCTGCTCATAGCGCCTCAGTTAATCTGATTGTGCTTCTGCGGCCGTGGTGTGCTGGGTCCAGACCCGGGCGAGCTCAGCACTGCAGCGTCAGGCCCAGCTGAGTGTAGGGGCAGCTGCTAAGAACTGCCTCCCACAGGCAGTGTGAAATACCACAGGCAGGGGATGGAGACAGGGACGAGGGACACACCCCAGTCCAGCTACACACTGCCCTGTACACAACTACACCGTTCTCCAACACAGCAGGCACTGGTAACCTACAGTACTGTGATGCACACAGACCCCTGTAAACACAATTAACACCACTGCTCAGATACACATATATGCACCGGAACACGTTTAAACACCAACAGTGCTCAAAAATACACACCCTAGAACACACTGAAGCAAGACCTCTTCACACACACACACACACACACACACACACACACACACACAAACCCAACACCAGCTCCGACAGAACCATAGATCCTCCTGAATGCAGTCACCAACACCAGTGCTCCGATACACACAGACTTAAACACTGCTCAACACATTCCAGACAGTTAACACATCAGGGTCCAGTTACAGATTCCTCTATCTGAACACACCACGACATGCAATTCAGAGCCGCAGTTCCTGTGCAATCCTACCCAGTGCCTCCTGTTCACTGTATACTGTCCTTACACTTCGCCCACTGGTTTGTGGGGTCTACTGTTACGCCACGGCCAGCACTGTGGATCACTCCGTCTGCTGCAGCGTGGATCTACATGACCTCCCACACACCGGACTTTCCTCACTTATTCATCCCAGTAAAACCAGCTGCAGACAGTGTGCCCCCCCGCCACACACACACACACACACACACACCTCTCTCGTCCAGTCTCACCTACATTTACGGTTCACACCTTGCATGTTACTTAATCAAACCTGACCATGACCTCAGTGGACAGAACTTCTCTGCCCGCCCCACCAGGTCAGATTCTGGAGTCCCTCCACAACGGGGGTGAAACCTCCCAGTACAGATAGACACCACACACACGTCTCACATGATTATTCCCAGATTTCCAGTAAAAAAAATTAAGGTTGCTCCGTAAGAGAAGAACAG
Source organism: Brachyhypopomus gauderio (assembly GCF_052324685.1). Classification (NCBI taxonomy): domain Eukaryota; kingdom Metazoa; phylum Chordata; class Actinopteri; order Gymnotiformes; family Hypopomidae; genus Brachyhypopomus; species Brachyhypopomus gauderio. Next base: position 36,323,548 of record NC_135214.1, read on the forward strand.
TATCACTGCTGAATGTTGCCAAATGTTCAAGATTATTCAGACATGCTTCCATCCACCTTCACACCCCAGACACACACACACACACACACACAATCACCTAGTGCCCAGTGTGTAGATACCCTCGGCTCCTTCATTAAACGCGCACACACACACACACACACACCCTCTTCAGTGTGTTTGTCCACTGGCTTCCTGACAGCCATCAATCACTCCAGAGCCCAGCCCAACACAGCCACCCCCCCCCCCCCCCCAACAGCCCCCAGGGGGTTCTGTCTCTGGGGCAAAGCAGAAACACAGCACGGCTTCTGTGCAAAGACTGCATGCACCGACACAGGCACCACACCACCCCTCCCCCCTCTCTCTCTCCTTCCCCCACCCCCTCTCTCTCTCTCTCACTCGCTCCCTCTCACTCGCTCCCTCTCTCCCTCCCTCCCTCCCTCTCACTCGCTCCCTCTCTCCCTCCCCCAGAGAGCCAGGAGACTGAACCCAGGAGCCACGGTCGACACCACAGCCAGGAACAAAGACAGCCACAGTGGAGCAGAAGACAGAGCCTGCTCCACCCACCACCTAGCCTGCTCCACCCACCACCTGGCCTGCTCCACCCACCACCTAGCCTGCTCCACCCACCACCTAGCCTGCTCCACCCACCACCTAGCCTAGCCTGCTCCACCCACCACCTGGCCTGCTCCACCCACCACCTGGCCTGCTCCACCCACCACCTGGCCTGCTCCACCCACCACCTGGCCTGCTCCACCCAGCCTCACAAACCCCCCCCCACACACTTACAGGTGCCAGTCAACCCTGCTATAACAACAGGCAGCAGCCAGCAGGAAAGACAGGCCACAGTGAGACATGAAGAATTAATAAACTCACTGGGACATGTGATATTATTTCTGGTAGAGGTGCAGGGGATTTGGCTAAATCTGCCCCTCCTGCCCCTACACCTGGTACCATGGCCCTTGTTTGCATACAGACTGCCACAGTCAACTTACACTCACTGTACACCAGTACCAGAACACACACGATGGTGATGTAACATACACAAGCATAACACTAACATGGCGTTAACTATGAACTCTAGTTAATACAATGAGTGCAACTACTCAGTGTTACTACACAACACTCAATGTTACTACACAACATTCAGCCACGGTCCCAACTTCACAACATGCTAGCAGGTACTGCACAAATCGTTAAACATGATGTTGGAAGCTAATGACTGAACAGATGTTTATGAGATCAAGACTGTGAGTATGGTATTAAGAACAAGGTCTGAGGAGAGAAGGACAGGAGGGCTTCCAGGAAACGTGTGTGAAGACACACACACCCGCTGCCACGCTCGTGTCAAACAAGCTTCCAATCTGCACTCCAGCAGAGAACCCCGGCCTGCTATGAGGGGACACGTACGAGTTCTGCTTCAGCAGACAGCAGAATGTCTTGTCTCACGCTGGAGACGGACCTGGTGGACACAGTCAGTATGTCCCACTGATATGAACTCCTCTCCCAGCACCTCCACTCACCTCCTCTCACACGTCAGATAAGTGACCAAGATCACCCAACACTGAGCTCCGAAGCCACACCCTCCTCTGAAACCACACCCTCCTGTGATCTAGAGGCCCAGGTTTTGCCCGTGGTGGAAACTTAGCTTACAGTGAAAGTAAGCTAAGTAAAAACTTACAGTGTTTACTGACCACACTGTTAAGACTGAGCATGGCAACACTTGGCATGTCTAAACAACACACCGCAGTAACCAAGCAGTGTGGACAGGAAGTGAAGGCGTTACAGCAGTGAGGACAGGAAGTGAAGGCGTTACAGCAGTGTGGACAGGAAGTGAAGGCGTTACAGCAGTGTGGACAGGAAGTGAAGGCGTTACAGCAGTGTGGACAGGAAGTGAAGGCGTTACAGCAGTTTACCACAGTTTGTTAGCTGATAAACTGCACAGTACATGAAGCAGCTAACTGCACTAGCTAAGCAGCAGCTCTGGAAGTCTGTAGGTACACACATGTTCACAATCATTCAAATGGCAGTGTCGGGGTCACTCACGTAGTCGTGAAAAGCCTTGGCCTCGCTCGAATGCTCGCACGAGTCCCGCCTCTCCGGGGCAGCGCAGTACAAATCCCAGAACACACTGAGAGGCACAAACACGCCATGGGGTTAGAGGTCACATGGCCAGCATCATCACGTCACCATCAACAAGTTCAACACTTTACAGCAAAGCCCGCGTGCATCTTACCACCACCAGGAGTGCAGGAACCCCGGCGGGTCGCCCAGAGTAATGTTTTTCTCCCATCGAATCTGAAGGAAGAGAAATAAATGTGGGGAAATGTTGTCAGTGTGCACCGACAGGAGCTCCCAGCATGCACTGGGGCTGCAGGCCTGCTGTTCGCAGCGCCGCTCGGTACCGTATGCAAATGACGCTCCCCTCTGGAGTCAAGATTCTCACCTCTGACAGGAAGGTCTGGGCCGACTTCTGTGCGCCAATGTGTAGCAAATACTCGTAAACATATAGAGCCAGCCTTCATCAGACCAAAACAAACAAAAAGAAGAGGAAAGAAACTGCAGATTACAAATATGATACGCAAGGAATAGGAAGAAACGATAAAGTATCATATTTATTGATAGGAGGGGTCATAATTCTGAAGAACTGAGCTACCTCTCCCATACAAACATGTTCAGTGAAAACAGAGGGAGTGAGTCTTATCTATTACTGTTACAGGCAAATAAATATATAAATAAACAAGAAAATGAAAATAATTAAAAAAAACATATAAATCGTTTGTGTAAAAAGTATAATAGTATCGCGCTGGAAATCTTGTAGCAAACCCAAAGGGAAAGGCCGGCAGTGCCTTTGGTGCGACTACAAACTAAAGCACAATAGATGGGACCCACTCCCTGCCCGAGCAGACGGGCGGCGCAGCCACAATGTGGCGGTCCTCTCGCACGGAGTCCATTTCAAACGTAGCAGCTTCGGTTTGCGCGACAGGAAACGGGGCTTCAAACCCCCCAAAATAATGTAATTGTGTATCACGTTACGACGACGAGACCGCGGCGCCCGTGCGGCACTGGAACGGGCGAGAACGTCGCACGAGCACTTCGGGCTGCACGCTCCCAGGATGGCTCGCGCGAAGCTGTCGCGAGCCCTGCGCGCTCTAACAATAGGCTACGTCGAAGCCACAGAAACACAACATAAAGCACGACGCTGTAATACGCGGAAAGCCTTACTTTTCCCGAGCCTGACCGTCCGATGGCACAACGGAGCTCTTGCCTTTTGGAAACATGGTTTATTGCACGGGAGAATCGCCCGCGTTCCCTTTTCCTCTATTTTCAACAATTCATCTGTCAGGGATCCCGACTGGCCGCACACCTAAACGCACTAGTGCACACACAGCCAACCTTGACTACTGGGAGCGGGCATGGCTTGATTGACATGTTCATCGACCAATAGGCGCCCGGGAAATCGTCTTACGTCACGATCAGCGCTGACGTTATCTGAGCAACCGAGTAGTGTATTTTTCTCTTTTTTTGCAATAATTTTAAAGATAGGTTGATTGAGAGTATGTTCTGCAACTATACAACATTTAAAGTTTTAACTTTATAAATAAATTTACGAAACGTAGTCTTTGTCCGTTTTGGACTGATTAATGCGAGATGTTTTTTTGTCTAAAACATTATTTTAAAGCTAACTAACCACTGCATGATACTTGAGCCTAAACATAATATCATAGTCCCAATCTCAAATACCTAAACATAACACCTTAGTCCCAATCTCAAATACCTTGCTTTAGGAAGGAGGAAGTGTTTCAAACATTTTTTAATTTAAACATTTTATACCAATTCAAATTACGTCGGTTTTAATTTTGCTGTTACTTTGAGAAGAAATATTTATATTTGTTGTTCACCACAGCAAATATATGTGAGAGCCTGTCTGAATGGCGTTGTGACAATACCCCCCAGGCTATATCTCCACACCACAATGCAGGCCAGACACACACATCCACAGCACGAGCTCGTTCCCGTGGGAATGGGTTGTACTGTCCTGATTTCTGCTGGTCAGATGAACCAATTCGCCCACCTGAACTGATACCTGTGATTTTAAATTCACCCAGTCATATCTAATGATCCCTACATCCGCCGTGAAACGTGAGATCATAGAAATATATAAATCACCAGGTCCATGCACTAAGGCAACCTAAAGAATACAGAATTTAATAGCGCCGAGAATGGGGATTAGGTTTAGTCTCTAGACCAAAGCAGAGTAGGGATTATGTGATATAATCTTGTTTATCAAAGTGATTTAACAGCAGCCTTTATTACGCATCCCGGCCTCCAGGCGAATGGGCTCGTCAGAAACACTTGGGACACTTAATTCGATTGCACTACAGCGGCTGAAAGTGGACCGACTTTGCTGATGTCGGGAAACGAACTCGGTCCACCTTAATAAGGTTCTGGGCGGTTCTCCAAATCTCGTCCTCTTCATGCAGGCTGGGCGCGTGCTTACGACCTCGCGCGCATGGTGACCTGGCTGGACGATTTTTGGGAGGCAAATTATTTGACTCCATAGATTTAATAAATACGTGCACTAGCGCGGATTGTCTTCAGGACGCGTGAGTGTGTTTCAGTGTTCTCAGCAGGACCTTTAAATGTTCAGGACTGTAGGCTGTGCGCACTAAGCAACAGTCACAGTGACTAACAAACACTTTTTGTGTTATAGGCTTACTCACAGTTACAAAAACATGTGTAAATGTTTCTTATTTTGCATTTGTAATTTGTAAATTGTATTTTACATTTGTAAATTGCTGATCAAATGTTTTGGCGTATGTGATATGTTTAAAGTTCGGTTTATTGATTTTGGAGTGTCAGAAACTCGCTTGGCTATCACTCTCGGCTAGGAAACTAGTATTAGGGTCGCTTACATCTCCAGTAGCTTTAATAACAGTGTTATCGTGACTTATACAGTAGCTTTAATAACAGTGTTATCGTGACCTATTCAGTGGATCAGCATGTTTAACAACAGGACCAACACGAGATCATCCGCGGTTCCGCGCGCGCACCTTCTGCTGGTTAGGTCACGCGCACAGTTTGGGCGCTCAGAGCCACGCAGCAGAGTGACTCATGCGCGAGCAAAACTACCAAAACACTAACAGAACATAGGTTTTCCAGGCTATATCTTCATCTCTTGTAAACTGGCCAATTGCACCATCTTCCCTTACATTTCCCCTTTATTTTCACTTAAAACGTTTACTGAATGCTCATTTTGGTCAATTGGAATACAAAGTTGTCTATTTTGTATCATATGATATACAGTATTCAAATGAAAAGGCCACGTTGATGGTTTGAAGACTGTCAGGGAGAACATAGTAATGGTTGTAAGTGAAGTTTAGCAAAGAGCATATATTTATATGTATTTATATATACATATATTTATATATTATATACCATTTTTTATATACAGTTATTTTTTATGTTTCACATTTTCAGGTGGATATTGCATTATTACTTTTAAGAGAAAGCCTTCATGTAGAGTGCAGTATTTGTTTCCACATTTAAAGTTTGTTTGTTTTGTAATGAAAATTAGGGATGGACCCACTCTGTGACGTCAGGCCCTGGGAGCTGAGTCCTGGAATAACGTGTCATGAAATTTAAAAGGATCTTTAGCCTTTACAAATACCCTAAACTCTCACATGCTAAGAGAGCTTAAAGTTGTAAAGTTAAATTTTGAACACTGCAGGGAAAATATAACAAGATTATATATAACAGTAAAAAATCAGCTTGATTGAAATAAACCCAGTGAAATGGACACAGTGAAATGGACACAGTGAAATGGAACCAGTAAAATAAACACAGTGAAATAATAAACACAGTTAAATGGACCCAGTTAAATGGACCCAGTGAAATGAACCGAGTGAAATGAATGAATCTGTGCTGTTAACTCAGCTCTTCATATTTAAAGTTACAGATACAATTATGTATTTCTAGTCTGTAAAGTCCTTTGAGCTTTCTGTGACATCATAACTGTGAAGAACCAGACATGTACGTTACCAGCGAACCTGTAGTGCCCCAGAGGACCTGTAGTGCCCCAGTGAACTCTGTATTTCCCCGAAAGAATCTCCTGAAGATTCATGTTGAGTGGATCATGTATTGTGTATTATTAATTGTGGAGTCCCCAACACAGTCCCCAACACAGTCCCCAGCACAGTCCCCAGCACAGTCCCCAGCACAGTCCCCAACACAGTCCCCAACACAGTCCCCAGCACAGTCCCCAACACAGTCCCCAACACAGTCCCCAACACAGTACCCAGCACAGTCCCCAACACAGTCCCCAACACAGTCCCCAACACAGTACCCAGCACAGTCCCCAGCACAGTCCCCAACACAGTCCCCAACACAGTCCCCAACACAGTCCCCAGCACAGTCCCCAACACAGTCCCCAACACAGTCCCCAACACAGTACCCAGCACAGTCCCCAACACAGTCCCCAACACAGTCCCCAACACAGTACCCAGCACAGTCCCCAGCACAGTACCCAACACAGTCCCCAACACAGTACTGCCTCATAGTTCTATGACACATCTTCGGGTAGTATTTTATCACTGAATCCCTGCTCGAAGTGATTATCCTGGAATATTACTGTGCTTTAAGCAAATAGCTCACACTGTATTTCTTCCAAAACTAAGGTTGAAACCACAACTCAATTTAAATATTTTATTAACTTACATAGTACTGAAATGTCATGACTTAACTATACAGGAATTAGGCAGAGGGTTGTGCTTTCAACACATATAGCTCATGTGCTTTTGAATTATAATGTACCTCTATACCTTTGAGCTATTCTCATTCTTTATAATGGGACATTTGAGTTGAAAGTCCTTTAAACTGAACAATGAATCTGAGAGCCTACAAGGGTTGTGAGAGGGTTTTCCTGTCACTGAACACAGAGGCCTGTGATCTGTCCTCCATATTGTGATGCCCTCTTGCAGAGGTGATGTCTGGAGAGGGTGGAGCTGTGGTGGGGTGGGCGGGGCCACAGCTGATCCTGGACAGTGGTGAGGTGTACAGAAACCCTACAGAGGTGAAGATGAGCCAGATCGTTATGCCCTGCCACTCCAACCACTGTGGGGAGCTCAGTGTTGGCCAGCTGCTAAAGTGGATGGACTCTACCGCCTGCCTCTCAGGTGTGTGTGTGGGGGGGGGGGGGGGGGGGGGGGGGGGGGGGGGGGGGGGGACGACAGGATCACATGCACTTGGGCACAATTATTTTCACCATCAAAACACCATTAATGTTTTTTTTATTTTTATGAAACTTTATTTAGGAATGAGAGAGACATCATATGAGTGAAAATGACTGTGTAGTTAACAGAAGACACATCTATGTGTGTGAACCCCTCCACTGAGTGTGGGTCTAAACCCCTTCACTGAGTGTGGGTCTAAACCCCTCTACTGAGTGTGGTTCTAAACCCCTCTACTGAGTGTGGGTCTAAACCCCTCTACTGAGTGTGGTTCTAAACCCCTCCACTGAGTGTGGGTCTAAACCCCTCTACTGAGTGTGGTTCTAAACCCCTCTACTGAGTGTGGTTCTAAACCCCTCCACTGAGTGTGGGTCTAAACCCCTCTACTGAGTGTGGGTCTAAACCCCTCCACTGAGTGTGGTTCTAAACCCCTCTACTGAGTGTGGTTCTAAACCCCTCCACTGAGTGTGGGTCTAAACCCCTCTACTGAGTGTGGTTCTAAACCCCTCTACTGAGTGTGGTTCTAAACCCCTCCACTGAGTGTGGGTCTAAACCCCTCTACTGAGTGTGGGTCTAAACCCCTCCACTGAGTGTGGTTCTAAACCCCTCTACTGAGTGTGGTTCTAAACCCCTCCACTGAGTGTGGTTCTAAACCCCTCCACTGAGTGTGGTTCTAAACCCCTCTACTGAGTGTGGGTCTAAACCCCTCCACTGAGTGTGGGTCTAAACCCCTCCACTGAGTGTGGTTCTAAACCCCTCTACTGAGTGTGGGTCTAAACCCCTCTACTGAGTGTGGGTCTAAACCCCTCTACTGAGTGTGGGTCTAAACCCCTCCACTGAGTGTGGGTCTAAACCCCTCCACTGAGTGTGGGTCTAAACCCCTCCACCAGAAGGTCATGCTCCTGGCAGATTTGTGTTGTGTTATTTATAACAGCGGTGCTTCTCTGGCGGTTTATAAGGAGGGGGTTGACGTGCCTGATTTGTGGCTTTGGGGAGTGTGCTACTCTGCACTAATGCGTGGATGTGACCATCCACACAATTCTTCCTTCTGAATGCCAATGTGAATCTCAGCTTCGAAGTTCAGACCATGCAGATGTGAGTGTAAGCCTGCAGTGGATTTCTTTAAGAGTAAGTGTGTGTGTGTGTGTGTGTGTGTGTGTGTGTGTGTGTGTGTGTGTGTGTGTGTGTGTGTGTGTGTGTGTGTGTGTGAGTGTGTGTGTGTGTGTGTGTGTGTGTGTGTGTGTGTGTGTGTTCTCTGCCTCACAGCTGAAAGACATGCTGGATGTTCCTGTGTCACTGCGTCCGTGGATGACATTCACTTCGAGCAGACCATAGGGTAACGCACATACACGCAGCTCCTCACGAACATATCAGTCGTTTCCTACGATGCACTGAAAATACCAGCAGAACGCACAGACGCTGTATGTGTCTCTTACCACAGGGTTGGACAGGTCGTCTGTATCAAAGCCAAAGTGAACCGAGCCTTCACATCCAGCATGGAGGTCTAGAACACTTCCCCACTGCAGCGTTACATCAAACCACTGTGCCCAGTACACAGCCAGTTACCTCTTTAATTTCAGTTGTTCTGATCTGGAATCACATCTCATTGTCCATATAATTTATTTCTTTAGAATGTAAAAGTGTGTGTGTGTGTGTGTGTGTGTGTGTGTGTGCGCCGTTGTTCTCAGGTGGGCATTGTCGTGACTTGTGAGGACCTCTACAGTAACAGGAAGTGGAGTGTGTGTCATGCCTTCGCTACCTTTGTAGCTCGACGCAGTGAGATGGGAAAGGTACAGTGCACCTCGTGTTACGGGCAGTAATGACCTCACAGAAATGTTACGAGCAGTAATGACCTCACAGACATGTTACGAGCAGTAATGACCTCACAGACATGTTACGAGCGGTAATGACCTCACAGACATGTTACGAGCAGTAATGACCTCACAGAAATGTTACAAGCAGTAATGACCTCACAGACAGGTTACAAGCAGTAATGACCTCACAGACATGTTACGAGCAGTAATGACCTCACAGAAATGTTACGAGCAGTAATGACCTCACAGACATGTTACGAGCAGTAATGAACTCACAGAAATGTTACGAGCATGAATGACCTCACAGAAATGTTACGAGCAGGAATTACCTCACAGAAATTTTATGAGCAGTAATGAACTCACAGACATGTTACGAGCAGTAATGACCTCACAGAAATGTTACTAGCAGGAGTGACCTCACAGAAATGTTATGAGCAGTAATGACCTCACAGAAATGTTACTAGCAGGAGTGACCTCACAGACATGCCAGCCTATCAGGTGGTGTATTGTAAAGCACAAGCACCTCCCAGATGTGCAGAGATTTACATCTTCAGCCTGTTTTAACACCAGCTAATGTAGATCATGACCTCTGGTCACCTGTAAAGTGCTTAATGAACTTCACCACTGAAAGACCTTTAGTGTTTACCTGGGCCAAATGAAAACTCCATAACAGAGGTGGTAGTGGTTTTACTCTATGTGTGTGTGTGTGTGTGTGTGTGTGTGTGTGTGTGTGTGTGTGTGTGTGTGTGTGTGCGTGTGCGTGTGTGTGTGTTTACATACATAGGTGCAGTTGAAGCAGGTGATTCCTCACACGCAGGCAGAGCAGATAGAATACAGCCTGGCAGCTGAGCGCAGGAGAATGAGATTGATCCATGCAGAGACCATAAAGGACCTGCTCACAAACTGGTCCTCTCAGCAAGGTGAGATCAGACATCACCTGCTCAGCAACGAGTCTTCTGAGACTTGTCTGAGACAACGAGTCTTCCTGAAGAGATCAGACAGTACTCAAGTAATGCAGCCTTAGTGTAGATCCCACAATACACAATTCATTTACACATTTTCTGACTATTATACAGTAATGATATAGGTCACTGGAAATGATTATTTGTATGTAAGCAGAGCTGCCCAATTGCAGCAGCTCCTGTAAGACAGGTATGATCAGTCACAGCCCATCTCGTGAGAGCTGTAAGCCCCAGGTGTGTTTGTTTATCACTCTCTGCCGAGTGTGCTCCTTACAGAACCATGACCCACCTCCTCTTCAGCACCCAGCTGATCTCATCCTGTTTATTTCATATCTATCCCAGATAGTTCTGCAAACATTTCTATAAATCAGTATAATTATGGGCCATTCACGCTACCGTCTCAATGGCGAATGAAGAAAAGCTAACTGAAGTGTTGAGCATCAGACCCCACCCATTCAACATGCGCAGGTGTTGGTTGCCACGCACGTTTCTGTATTGCTGCATTACAGCGGCATCGTGTTGCCGTGTGTGTTTCTGGGGCGGCAGATGAGTGCATGCAGCACACAGACGGTGTGGTGGCGGAGCACACACGTGTGGAGAGTGTGGAGCTCGTCCTGCCACCTCACACCAACCATCAGGTGAGCACGTTTGGAGGCCAGATCATGGCCTGGATGGAGAACGTGGCCACCATTTCAGCCAGGTGAGTTTCCCCTGAATCTGCCTTAACAATGTGACCTTACCTAAACAACCCTAACAATGTGACCTCACCTAAACAACCCTAACAATGTGACCTTACCTACACAACCCTAACAATGTGACCTTACCTACACAACCCTAACAATGTGACCTTACCTAAACAACCCTAACAATTTGACCTTATCTACACAACCCTAACAATGTGACCTTACCTAAACAACCCTACAAATGTGACCTTACCTAAACAACCCTAACAATGTGACCTTACCTAAACAACCCTAACAATGTGACCTTACCTACATAACCCTACAAATGTGACCTTACCTACATAACCCTAACAATGTGACCTTACCTACATAACCCTAACAATGTGACCTTACCTACACAACCCTACAAATGTGACCTTACCTACATAACCCTACAAATGTGACCTTACCTAAACAACCCTAACAATGTGACCTTACCTAAACAACCCTAACAATGTGACCTTACCTAAACAACCCTACAAATGTGACCTTACCTAAACAACCCTAACAATGTGACCTTACCTACATAACCCTACTGTGACGGTGAGTGCGCCTGGATGGATGAGGCACGAATCCACTCCGGCTGGCACAGACGCACGTTTATTTCAGACACACAGTTTAACTACGGCACTTAAACGTATAAACATGAAGACTCCAACAACGACGAGCACAGGACACTGCGTGAACGCACATTAAATAGACAAAACACATAAACCCCACGTGATGACAAGACGAGCCACAGGTGAGACGGATTATCACAAGACGCACCCGCAACCACGGAGATCCACAGATGCAGACGAGTAGACGCAGACGACGTAAACACACGCCCAAAAGGGAGGGGTCGGGGACCGCAACGTGACACCTACCAACGTGACCTTACCTAAACAACCCTAACAATGTAACCTTACCTACATAACCCTACCAATGTCACCTTTCCTAAACAACCCAAGCAATGTGACCTTACCTAAACAACCCTAACAATGTGACCTTACCTAAACAACCCTAACAATGTGACCTTACCTAAACAACCCTTCCAATGTGACCTTACCTACACAACCCTAGCAATGTGACCTTACCTAAACAACCCTTCCAATGTGACCTTACCTACACAACCCTAACAATGTGACCTTACCTAAAAAAACAAAACAATGTGAGCTTAGTTAACATATAAGGAAGCAAAATGAGACTGAAAATAGCTAGTAAGCATTTAGAACAGTGTGACATACAATTATTTACTGAAGAGAATTATTAGAATTATGTAAATACATTTGTATGTAAATTATGTAAATGAAAATATAGGTAGCTATAGGAGAATATCTTGCTATCTTAGGCTAAAGACATCCTAACATCCTGTCCACAGATGTAGTTAAGTAGTGTGAGTCTATAGTGTGTCAGCAGGACAGTAAAGTGGTGTGAGTTTTAGTGTGTCAGGTGTGAGTTTGTCTGTAGTGTGGCAGCAGGACAGTAAAGTAGTGTGAGTTTGTAGTGTGGCAGCAGGACAGTAAAGGGTGTTAGTTTGTAATGTGTCAGCAGGACAGTAAAGTGGTGTGAGTCTGTAGTGTGTCAGCAGGACAGTAAAGTGGTGTGAGTTTGTCTGTAGTGTGTCAGCAGGACAGTAAAGTAGTGTGAGTTTGTAATGTGGCAGCAGGACAGTAAAGTGGTGTGAGTCTGTACTGTGACAGCAGGACAGTAAAGTGGTGTGAGTCTGTACTGTGGCAGCAGAACAGTAAAGTGGTGTGAGTTTGTCTGTAGTGTGTCAGCAGGACAGTAAAGTGGTGTGAGTCTGTAGTGTGGCAGCAGGACAGTAAAGTGGTGTGAGTTTGTAGTGTGGCAGCAGGACAGTAAAGGGTGTGAGTCTGTAATGTGTCAGCAGGACAGTAAAGTGGTGTGAGCTTTAGTGTGTCAGGTGTGAGTTTGTCTGTAGTGTGGCAGCAGGACAGTAAAGGGTGTGAGTCTGTAATGTGTCAGCAGGACAGTAAAGTGGTGTGAGTCTGTAGTGTTGCAGCAGGACAGTAAAGTGGTGTGAGTCCGTAGTGTGGCAGCAGGACAGTAAAGTGGTGTGTGTCTGTAGTGTGGCAGCAGGACAGTAAAGTGGTGTGAGTCTGTAGTGTGTCAGCAGGACAGTAAAGTGGTGTGAGTTTGTCTGTAGTGTGGCAGCAGGATAGTAAAGTGGTGTGAGTTTGTCTGTAGTGTGGCAGCAGGACAGTAAAGTGGTGTGAGTTTGTAGTGTGGCAGCAGGACAGTAAAGTGGTGTGAGTCTGTAGTGTGTCAGCAGGACAGTAAAGTGGTGTGAGTTTGTCTGTAGTGTGGCAGCAGGACAGTAAAGTGGTGTGAGTTTGTAGTGTGTCAGCAGGACAGTAAAGTGGTGTGAGTTTGTAGTGTGGCAGCAGGACAATAAAGTGATGTGAGTCTGTACTGTGGCAGCAGGACAGTAAAGTGGTGTGAGTCTGTAGTGTGGCAGCAGGACAGTAAAGTGGTGTGCGTCTGTAGTGTGTCCACAGTGATTTTCCCAGCATTCTTCTGCTGTTCTCTGTTCCAGTCGTCTCTGCAATGCTCACCCAACCCTACGTACCATAGACATGTTTCACTTCCGGGGCCCTTCGCATATAGGAGACCGACTGGTACTGAAGGCCATCGTCAACAACACATTCAAGAAAAGGTAAGACACCAGCAGTGTGTTTGGTTATGTGTTGCACTACAATATGGAGGTGTGTGTGTATGTGTGTTTAATTGGTGTTTATATGTGTGTTAACTCCACAGTATGGAGGTGGGGGTGTGTGTGTGTGTGTTTGTATATATGTGTTAACTCCACAGTATGGAGGTGGGGGTGTGTGTGTGTGTATGTGTGTTTAGTTGGTGTGTATATGTGTGTTAACTCCACAGTATGGAGGTGGGGGTGTGTGTGTGTATATGTGTGTTTAGTTGGTGTGTATATGTGTGTTAACTCCACAGTATGGAGGTGGGGGTATGTGTGTGTATGTGTATATATATATGTTTGTTAACTCCACAGTATGGAGGTGGGTGTGTGTGTGTATATGTGTGTTTAGTTGGTGTGTATATGTGTGTTAACTCCACAGTATGGAGGCGGGGGTGTGTGTGTGTATATGTGTGTTAACTCCACAGTATGGAGGTGGGAGTGTGTGTGTATATGTGTGTTTAGTTGGTGTGTATATGTGTGTTAACTCCACAGTATGGAGGTGGGGGTGTGTGTGTGTATATGTGTGTTTAGTTGGTGTGTATATGTGTGTTAACTCCACAGTATGGAGGTGGGGGTGTGTGTGTGTATGTGTGTTTAGTTGGTGTGTATATGTGTGTTAACTCCACAGTATGGAGGTGGGGGTGTGTGTGTGTATGTGTGTTTAGTTGGTGTGTATATGTGTGTTAACTCCACAGTATGGAGGTGGGTGTTTGTGTGTATATGTATATATATATATACATATATACACATATATACATATATATATACATATATACATATATATATATATACATATATACACATATATATATATATATATATATATATATATATATATATATATATATATATATATATATATATATATATATATATATATATATATATATATATATGTATATGTGTGTTAACTCCACAGTATGGAGGTGGGGGTGTATGTGTGTTTAGTTGGTGTGTATATGTGTGTTAACTCCACAGTATGGAGGTGGGGGTGTGTGTGTGTATATGTGTGTTAACTCCACAGTATGGAGGTGGGGGTGTGTGTGTATATGTGTGTGTATATATATATATATATATATATATATATATATATATATGTGTGTGTTAACTCCACAGTATGGAGGTGGGGGTGTGTGCGGAGGCCTATCAGGGTGGAGAAGCACTACGACACATCAACAGCGCATTCATGACCTTTGAGGTCCTAGACCACAACAAAGAGCCACGTATGTTACCACAGATACAACCAGAGCCAATGGTGAGAACCCCAGCACAGTTTGTGAAACGGCTCGAACGAACTCTGACCCCTCACCTCTTGACCTCGCCATGGAAGCACTGCGTCCAGCTGCTTCAGGAGGGTCAGCTCTTCTCCTCAGGAGGAACGCTGATGATAACTGTCATTAATGAATGACATTAGAAACTGTTTGAGAATTGATGATTACATTTAAAATACCTTAAAAAATGTTTAATACTACATTTGAGTTAATTGAGGCTTTGTCATCTGGGCCTGTATGTACTGATCCAGAATCAGTTTTTTGGTGTCTACAGGATGGTAAGAGACGGTTTCAGGAGGCCATCGCCAGGAGAAAAATACGTTTAGACAGGTAAAAAAAGACTAATGCAAAAAAAAGAAAAAAATGACATACATGAAACCACACAGGAAACATAAGTGAAACCACAAACCGATATATAGGCAGAATTTGACTGATTTAGAGACAGCACACTCAGGCCGCTAACACTGAAGAGGTTTTGCAGATAAACACAGATCTTGCAAAGTAAAGCATAGAGCTTGCATTCTAGTTCATGATGGTGTGGCTCTATAACCAGAGCTCCTGCAGTGTATTTAGAGAACTCCTCTCACAGCCGAACAGGCACCCTGACAGTGATGTCAAACTTTCCATCGTGTTCTGTCTTAATGCCAATGAACTCTGAACATTCAAGTGGCAGCAGATGTATGCAAATCCCACTCAACCCTCAACAGTCATGTGACTGTCCTGTTACAGGAAGTACATCATCTCTTGTAAGCAGAGTGAGGTTCCTCTATCAGTGCCATGGGACTCCACCAATCAGGTGTGTGCTCTTACACGTCATCACAAAGCCAAACCCCATGTGCCCCGTGAACACCTGCTGTGATATATTGGGCCTCTAGGATAGCATTTCCAGCTACGCTGACCTCCACTGTGAACTGATTGAATTAATTAAGCATGTTAATGAACACAAAAAGGCATTAGAACAGTAATAAATAATGCACCTGATCTCTAACTCTTAGTGAGTGTTACAAGTTTGTGAACTATGGTGCTGATACCACAGGATATTGACATGGTTGTGGTTGAATGAAAACATCTGTCCACCAGATGTATCTCAGCTACAATAATGTGTCTGCGCTGAAGATGCTTGCAGCCCGTAATAACTGGGTCCTCACCTCCGAGAAGAAGAAGGTCAGACCGTGTACAGATCACTTCACACTCAGACAGTGTGGTCTCTCTACACTCTGATCACTTCACACCACATCTTGGAGTACATTTTAGAGTATTAGGAACAACCAAAGTGCCAAAGGATGTTGAGTTGTAGTAGCGATCTCCTGTTCCCAGGTCAGTCTGTACACTCTAGAGGAAAACCACACCCTGTGCTTCAAGGTGGAGACTCGTGTTTCTGTGGCAGCAGAGAAGGTGTTTCTGCTTCTGTCGGACCTCAGATGCAGACTGGAGTGGGACCCACATTACAAGTACGTCCTGTTAGAGAAACCAGACTGGTACCAAAAAAAACAGGGACTGAATAATACATTGTTAGAATCTGTAATATATTTGGTATGGGGTTTAAATTAAATTTTTTTACTGTTCATTGCTGTTTGTTACACAGTATCTCATTTCTGTTTTGCATAATATAAAGATAAACAGTGTAATGTGTTTCTTCTTGGTGTTGATACTAATGAATAATGTTGCAGAGAGTGTGAGATAGTCAGCTATGTAGATGAAGATGACACCATTTACCGGGTGGTTACCCCTTCCATTAGCAAAGGGGGCAAGGTGCAAGACTTTATCCTCCTGGCCTCTAGGAGGCGCCCTTGTGATTCTGGGTAAGTGTTTCAGCAACCAATATAAAGATTGTAGGTTTGTATCACGGTAGGATCCTGTGTTCTACATTTTTTTATGAAAACAAAACAACAAACGAGTCATGTTGTTTTTACAAGAGATATGTCAATTTTACAATTTATCTATATCCTAATCTTCTAATTGATCCATTAGGGATATGGCCTTTATCTTTTTGCAGACTTTGACAAAAAACAGGAAATTCCATAATTATCTAACAAAATATAAACAATTGTTACTTTTCTCAAAGTCCTTTTTGTCCCTCACAGGGACCCTTACTGGATTGCTCTTCGCTCTGTAATTATGCCTGCATATCCTCCCACTGCGGACTACAACAGGGGAGAGGTGCTTTGTGCAGGCTTTAGCATAGAGGAGGAAGACTGCGCCCTCACCAAGGTGACCAAACCCTCACACAGCACCTCAGACTATGGGATACTGAACACTCACACCGCACCTCAGACCATGGCCTACCCAATGCTCTTACTGCACCTCAGACCATGGCCTACCAAACACTCACACAGTACCTCAGACCATGGCCTACCAAACACTCACACAGTACCTCAGACCAAGGACTACCCAGCACTCACACAGCACCTCAGACCATGGACTACCCAACATTCACACAGCACCTCAGACCATGGACTACCCAACACTCACACAGCACCTCAGACCATGGACTACCCAACACGCACACAGTACCTCAGACCATGGGATACTGAACACTTACACAGCATGTCAGACATGTAGTTTCTGTAGACTAATGTAGACTAATGCAAATGTACCAGGTTTGAACATGCCAGGTTTAATGGTTTTTTAGAGGTTACAGGTGTGTCACTTATGTTACAGAGGCTACAGGTGTGTCCTTTATGTTACAGAGGATACCGGTGTGTTATGTTACAGAGGTTACAGGTGTGTTATGTTAAGGAGGTTACGGGTGTGTCAGTTAAGTTACAGAGGTTACAGGTGTGTTGGTTACATTACAGAGGTTACAGGTGTGTCGGTTACATTACAGAGGTTACAGGTGTGTCAGTTACGTTACAGAGGTTACAGGTGTGTCAGTTATGTTACAGAGGTTACGGGTGTGTCTTATGTTACAGGTGTTACAGGTGTATTGGTTATGTTACATAGGTTATAGGTGTGTCCTTTATGTTACGGAGGTTACGGGTGTGTCGGTTATATTACAGGGGTTACAAGTGTATTGGTTATGTTACAAAGGTTACAGGTGTGTTATGTTATGGAGGTTACGGGTGTGTCAGTTACGTTACAGAGGTTACAGGTGTGTTGGTTACGTTACAGAGGTTACAGGTGTGTTGGTTACATTACAGTGGTTACAGGTGTGTCGGTTATGTTACAGAGGTTACATGTGTGTTGGTTACATTACAGAGATTACAGGTATGTCAGTTACGTTACAGAGGCTACAGGTGTGTCAGTTATGTTACAGGTGTGTTGGTTACATTACAGAGGTTACAGGTGTGTTGGTTACATTACAGAGGTTACAGGTGTGTCAGTTACGTTACAGAGGTTACAGGTGTGTCAGTTACATTACAGAGGTTACAGGTGTGTCAGTTACGTTACAGAGGTTACAGGTGTGTCACACAGACACATAGACTACTCACTGGCAATGTACGTTGAGGTTCACAAGCCTTCTTTATTTATTTATGTGTGTGTGTGTGTGTGTGTGTGTGTGTGTGTGTGTGTGTGTGTGTGTGTGTGTGTGTGTGTGTATGTATGTCAGCTTTCCTATTTTAACCAGGCCAGCCCTGGCGTCCTGCCGTACATCTCCACTGACATTGCTGGGCTCTCCTCCAGGTCCTACTCAGCGTTTGCCTCCTGCAGCTCCTTCCTGGAGGAGAATGAAGACAGTGTGGTGTCAGGGTTGGCGGGAGCCCCGGCGGGACACACCTCGGGGAAACCACTTTAAGGGAAAAACGTTTTTTCATGGGTCTTCCATAATGGATGAAACTACTTAGTGGTGTTTTGTCCAGATGCTGAAAAGGAGCTTATTTTTTATAAAAGATTATCACGTGCCCTTGAAACTGAATGTACAAACCGTATGAGTAAAAGGACTCACATGAGCACCAGGTCCTAACTGCCCTATTGAGTCATGAACCGCTGAAAGAGACACCAGTGTTTGACCAGTGTTTGACCAGTTTTTGACCAGTGTTTGTGCTCTGAGGTTGTGTTTATGTATATTGATAATCACGCAATTCTTTATTGGTACTAACTTACCGTCTGGCCTCAACGTGGCCATGCAGTGTGTGTCCCAGGGCTCTCATTGTGTCTTGGTCACAGTGCCACCTTCTGGACAAAAACTACACTGAAAATGGGGACTGAAAATCCTCCTTCTGGTGACTGTACGTGGGCAGCAGAGGGTGGTGGTGTTGTTGGGTGGTGCTGGAGAACAAAGGTGTCCACGTCTTCATTTCCAGCACAAACCGGTACTGGTCTGAGTCAGGCTGGGTCATGTCAGGGTGATACTAAAGTGCGATGCTGTGGACCCTTAAGACCGCAGAGCGACACGCTGTCATGTCGTCATGGAGATGTGACGCAGGTGTATACAGGGCCTGACTACACAAGCCCGTGTCGGTGGGAGACTTCAGTCAGGAAGTGCTTCTTCCCAAGGTTTCAGAATTACTGTGAAGGGGTTTAGCACAGACTGAAGGGGTTTAGTACAGAGTGAAGGGATTTAACACAGACTGAAGGGATTTAGCACAGGCTCAATGGGTTTAGCACAGGCACAAAGTGTTTAGCACAGACTGAAGGGGTTTAGCACAGACTGAATGGATTTAACACAGACTGAAGGGATTTAGCACAGGCTCAATGGGTTTAGCACAGACTGAAGGGATTTAAAGAAATGTGAAATGTGCCATATTTTGTCAATTGTGATTTTTACACCCCAAACGAAATTTGTCCTCCGCTTTTAACCCATCTGTGCAGTCAGAACACACACACACACTAGTGATTACTAGGGGGCTGTGGATCACACGTGCCCAGAGCGGTGGGCAGCCCTAGCCCGGCGCCCGGGGAGCAGTTGGGGTTAGGTGCCTTGCTCAAGGACACCTCAGTCATGGCCTGTCTGGGAATCGAACCCACGACCCTCCGGTCACAAGTCCAGTTCCCTAACCGCCAGGCCATGACTGCCCCTTTAGCACAGACTGAAGGGATTTAGCACAGACTGAAGGGGTGTAGCACAGACTGAAGGGCTTTAACACCGACTGAAGGGGTTTAGCACAGACTGAAGGGATTTAGCACAGGCTCAAGGGGTTTAGCACAGTCTGAAGGGGTTTAGCACAGTCTGAAGGGGTTTAGCACGGACTGAAGGGGTTTAGCACATTTGCACATATGATCATTAATAATGCTACTCTGATCAGTATGGTATCAATCATTGCTTTAAAAAAAAAAAGGAATTTTGGCAGTTGTAAATACACTCACCAGCCACTTTATTAGGTACACCTGTCCAACTGCTCATTAATGCAAATGTCGAATCATCCAATCACATGGCAGCAACTCAATACATTTAGTCACGTAGACATGGCCAAGATGATCTGCTGCAGTTCAAACCGAGCATCAGAATGGGGGAGAAAGGTGATTTAAGTGACTTTGAACATGGCATGGTTGTTGGTGCCAGACGGGCTGGTCTGAGTATTTCAGAAACTGCTGATCTACTTGGATTTTCACGCACAACCATCTCTAGGGTTTACAGAGAATGGCCCAAAAAAGAGAAAATATCCAGTGAGTGGCAGTTCTGTGGGCGCAAATGCCTTGTTGATGCCAGAGGTCAGAGGAGAATGGCCAGATTGATTAAATCTGAAATAACAGCAACAGTAACTCAAATAACCAGTCGTTACAACCAAGGCATGCAAAAGAGCATCTCTGAACACACAACACGTCGAACCTTGAGGCGGATGGGCTACAGCAGCACCCAGAAGACCACACTGGGTGCCACTCCTGTCAGCTAAGAACAGGTGTAGGAGCCGTGTCATATTTGCAGCTTTAATTGCAGCTTTAAACAACTGTTTTACCATTACAACAGGAAACTGAGGCTACAATTCGCACAGGCTCACCAAAATTGGAGAAAAACTTTGCCTGGTCTGATGAGTCTCGATTTTTGCTGTAACATTTGGATGGTAGGGTGAGAATTTGGCGTCAACATAAAAGCATGGATCCATCCTGCCTTGTATCAACGGTTCAGGCTGGTGGTGGTGGTGCAATAGTGTGGGGGATATTTTCTTGGCACATTTGGGTCCATTAGTACCAATTGAGCATCGTGTCAACACCACAGCCAACCTGAGTATTGTTGCTGACCATGTCCATCCCTTTATGACCACACTGTACCCAACTTCTGATGGCTGGCAGGATAACGCGCCATGTCATAAAGTGTGAATCATCTCACACTGGTTTCTTGAACACAACAATGAATTCACTGTACTCGAATGGCCTCCGCAATCACCAGATCTCAATCCAATAGAGCACCTTTGGGATGTGGTGGAACGGGAGATTCACATCATGGATGTGCAGCTGACAAATCTGCAGCAACTGCGTGATGCTATCATATCAATATGGACCAGACTCTCTGAGGAATGTTTCCAGTACCTTGTTGAATCTGCCACGATGGTTTAAGGCAGTTCTGAAGGCAAAAGGAGTCTAATAAAGTGGCCGGTGAGTGTGTGTGTGTGTATATATATATATATATATATATATATATATATATATATACACACATATACAGAGTGTGTGTGAAGGTGTGTGAAACCTTTTCCAGTGTTAGTAATTTCAAAACTATACTGTGATCTGTCCACAGGTCTGTTCCAGACGCACACACACTAGCAGTAGATGTTTTGGTTTTGCTGCTGTTAGATAGTTTTCTACCTCTTGATATATTTTTTTCATTGACTGCCAAATAGATAAATGAATATGGATGTTGTAACTAAAGAAAATACTAGATATGATGTAGAGTTTATATGATTTATTCATTTATGAAAAACAATTAAAATGAATGCCAGTTATTTATATTTGAAACATTAAGGAAGCGTGTCATCCTTTATTTAATCACAATAAAGCATCAAAAATATTTGGATCTAGGTTTGTACTGTGTATCTTACTGACCTCTGTGCTATTTAAGGGGCTTCTCAAACAGCTTTATTTAGCCAGTGCAATTCAGTTAACCAGCTGATTTAAATATTTAAGGTGGACCACACAAATGAGATGAGTGTGTGAGAGATGACGGAGCCTGGCTGAGTGCTCTGGGCAGGCCGGAGTTCACACACAGCACTCTTTAGGAGCTTTAGGACCTAGGAGTGCTGGATCAGGGAGCAGCAAACTGTGTGTAGCTAGATGAGACACCACAGACGCTGTCCCGGGATGCTTTATCCTACAGGATAAAAAACAAATATAGTAACAGCTATTACATTGATAACAGTAATAATGGGAGGAGGTGGGTATGGTGCCGTAGCTGTTGTCCAGGTGGTGGTGATGTACCTGTTGGCCAGGAGACGCTGCCTCTTCTCACACAGAAGGTGCATGCGGGTGTGTCGGGTGCACTGCCTCACGACGGCCGCGTCCAGCATCATGTGCTGGCGGGCGAAGCTCTCCACCTTCTCTCGCTCCGCCTGCCTCGTCCGCTTCCTCTCGCAGAAGCTGACGTAGTTCTGACGGACGAGCTGCACCTCCTGCTCCCGCCGGGCTCTGTGACGGAGCATCGTTTGCTCCACCTCCGCCCGCTCCTGCTCACGCTGCTCATGCGCCTCCTTCCTGCGGGCCTCTCTGAAGTCGTCACGGTGACGGTGAGCGTCAGTGCGGAGCTCTCGCACCTGTGCCACACGCTCCGCCCGCGCCCTGAAGTCCTCCGCCTTTTTCCTCGCCCCATACGCCCTCTCAACCTCCTGGAACAGGCGGAGGCTGGGCCGCTCGTAGCACCGGCCAATGAGGCGCTCCTCCACCGTGATGGTGGGAGGGCGGGGCTTTGGAGGGCGGGGCTGTTGGATAGAAGGTGGATGGCCTTTCTGCTTGTGGAAACGTCCGATGGCTTCCCGGATGTCCTGCCCGTCAGCTTTGCGAGACATCAGTATGTCAGCAAAGGGCTCGGACAAGTGCATCGTTGCCTTGAGACCAAACAGGCGGAAGGACTCCGTGTCCATCGGGTGGAGATCAGCAACATCTACATCTAAAAAACAGCAGTACTGTAAAACAAAGCTGATATCTGAAATCTGATATCTGATGCTTCTTCTGCTGTATCAGACGTAAGTATCAGACAAAACGCACTGTGCCCACCCCCACTTGGCTTTATGGTGGCGCTCCGCTGGGGAGTGTTGCAGGGCACAGTGAGATTTTGGAGTTTGGTGCTGTCCAATGATCTGGCACTGATCACATCTTGCTGGATCTGGAATATGACAGACAGCAGCCAGCTCTACTCAAATATATTAACATACATTCAAATCTATTAACATATATTCAAATATATTGACGTGTATTCAAATATATTAACAAGTGCATGTGCATGCATTCTAACCTCCTTGCAGTCCTCTTGCATGAGTTTGCTCAAGTTCACATGTAGTTTTTTAAAAGTTAAATCGTCCTCTTTCTGCCCCTGTAGGATGACAAACAAATCCACCTTATGTCATTTCCCAATGAAATGTCAGACTGCTGTTCATCAGAAGGCAGAGAGAGAGAAACAGGTGATAATAGTACTGCACACACAGCTACTGCACACACAGCACAGCAGACACAGTCATGGTCTGGTGGTTGGGGAACCGGTCTTGTGACCTGAGGCCATGACTGAGGTTCCCTTGAGCAAGGCACATAACCACAACTGCTCCCCGGGTGCCGGGCTAGAGCTGCCCACCGCTCACTCTGGGCATGTGTGCACCACAGCCCCCTAGTGATCACTAGTGTGTGTGTGTGTGTGTGTGTGCACCACAGCCCCCTAGTGATCACTAGTGTGTATTGTGTTATCACTGCACCGATGGGTAAATGTGGAGAACAAATTTTGATTGGGGTGAAAAACACAATTGACAAATATGGCACATTTACATTAATGGTGCACAGCTACTGTGCACACAGCATGGCAGAAACTCTCAGACCAGAGTGCAGGAGGAAGTGACAGTGCTTTCATATAATAACAATACAATACTATAATTGTGTCTTGCAGAACAACTAAACACACTGTATGTTAGAGGTGACAGTTTAATACACATTAGAGCTTATATAAATCAGGGTTTAAAAGCCTGTGATGGAATATAGGAATAAGAAAGGCAATAAATCATGGCATACACACATATAACCAGGAGATCTACAGTACATATCATTGTATAATTCTATGTAATGATATTGTCAAGCAGTACCATATATGTAATGGAACAGGCCAAGAGCATCGTGCATAGGAGAAAAATCAGACACAAACTGACCAACAGAAAGTAGCAATGCTGTCTGTGTGTACAATATGACCTAAAACATGTAGTCTAAACTCATACTGGGGTCCTGAGATGACTGGTCTCACTCTCCACTCCATTCTCTGGGCTCACGGAACTGATAGAATGGGAGAAAAGTGACTCCAAAACTGAACTGTAATGATACTGATACTAGAAGCATTAGATCATTACTACCTTCTGGAGCCGAGCAGCCCAATGCTGCCTGGTCCGGTGTCCTCTGCCGGTTCCAGGAGAGGGAGGGGACACCTGGGTTCTGGCTGAGGGGGACGTCCTCGCTAACCCTCTCCAAGGACACACACTTCCACACAGTCTGCCAGAAAATCTAAATACAGAAGCCATTCATTGACTGTGCTCAGCTTGAGAGGTTTTGTAGTAAATCTGCCTAATATACCCTATATTTTCTCTCTCCACGTGTGTGTGTCTGTCTGTGAGCACATGCATTGACAGTACACTATGTCTATTGTTTACCCAAGATGTCTCCTTGCAAGATGGCCTCGAATCCATTTTTGGATAATCAAAACAGGAGAATAGACAGCTTGGATTCGATTTATTTCTGCAATTATTCCATGAACAACCTTAATTTCATTGTCATATGAATCCTAAGAGTGAGAAGACATAACATCATCACCTAGATCTCTGGATGTGTGAATGGGAATTATAATCAACAAATATTAGTTTTCATACTAACCGCTTGTATTTGTGGATATAGATTTACACCAAATTGAGGACCTTTTGCTTTGAATTTTGAGGGGAGGTGCCAGTTTTCAACGATTTCCTCATCTGAGATGACATGTTTATCGAGGGCTTTGAGTGACCAAATGGTGTTAATGACACAGTGTCTATAACCGACCTGCAGACTGAGTGGGGTGTCATACAACGTTAAGGCAAACAGATTCGGACAGCCTGACAGGCCAGACACGTCTTTCTTCATCACCATGTTGTTGTCATGCAGAATGAGCAACTGCAGATCTTTGAGATTTCTCCAGAACGAGGAGCTAGGAAGATGTGAGATCTGAAGATGAAAGCAAAGGGAAAATAGTACCTGAGTTCACACTTATGACTATTTTTTATTTCTTATTTCTATTCCTTACTTCCCTTATGGATCTTTGTGTGAAGACAGTCGTGAACAAGCATTTCACTGCATGTTGTACTGGTGTATAACTATGTGTGTGACAAACAAACAAACCTTGAACCCTTGAACCTACAACTACTCCACTGTTTGTCCTGCTGTAGAGAATGCAAACACATACATAGATGCAGAATATATAAACCCTGGACAACCTGATTCCCTCTGAGATCCAGCTTCACTAGGTGCACACACTCTACCAGAGGATCTATCCTGCTCAGAACATTGTCAGCCAGGACGCAAATTCTCAGGGCTTTGCAGTGTCCAATATAGTCCAGTGTTTTTAGCAACAAGCTGCTCAGAGTGACTAGTGCGACCTCCTGTATGTGGGTGGGTTGCTCTCCTGCCGATGTGCTGTGTCCGTGTTGCAGGATCAAAGACTCGGAGCAGTTTAACAGGTAGGTCCTCACAGCCTCCATCACAGGGTTTCCTATTGGCCACGTTACCAGTGAACTGCTGGCGTTTGTAAGCCAGAATTACGATTACATTATAATTACATTAAATTACAATTACTTTACATTATAAATATCAATTACAATATGCTTCTCTGTGATTGGAAGATGTTCTACTCACGCAAATAGGTTATTGTCAGTACCCAGTAAAACCAAGAAATAAACCTATTTCAACAGCGCCAACCATGTCGCCTTACCTGCAACGGTAACGATAAAGTTGCCATGACAACAGAAGTTTGAAAACGAGGTTTCGGATCATTTTTTAAGTTTTTACAGTACGCCAATTTAATAATTTCATTATCAAAAGACTCACCGCGCCACTGCAAAAAAAACAAAAAACAAATGAAAACAATAACACGAAGTAAATAAGTAAATAAGAGTGCGCGCGTTGTCATGTGACCAGGAACGCGGAAGTGCCGGTGTAAATACGGATGTAAGACATGTTGTAGTTGACTGTGCTAGTTTTACCTTGGCCTTATTCTGTCCTAAATAGCATATCAAGTAAACACTTTTTCAATCAAAACGAACTACAGACGTTGATTTGTTTTCTTAAATTGATTTATTGTGTGTCCATTTAAGTCCGCTGTCACTTCTTCAAATTATTCCGGTAGCCCTTGTCTGCTAGGTTAGATAAATATCCACAATGACTGAACAAGTTAAAAATATACATCTGGAGAAAGCAACCAGAAAGAAACTGGAAACGTTCAACAAAATAAGAGGTAACGATCACCACTGAGGCTACACGTCCATAGCGCATACGTGTACAGTAGTGACCATGGTCCAGGATGTCAGCATTAATGGAGTCAAGTGGAACTAAAGATATTAAAGATGTTGGGATCTTTATGCGGAGGGACGTTACTATCACGGCCCCACTCCCCGTGCCGCTGCTTATCTGGACGTTTGGTGTCTTGCAGGCTCAGAGGTGCAGCCGGGAGAGTTCTGGGACCTTGTGGTGATTACTGCTTTGGATGAGGCGCAGAGAGACGCCTACGAGCTGCAGATCCGACAGAAGTGCAGTAGGAGAGAAATACCCCTGGGCATGAAGTACCACGTGGTCGCTGATCCCCCGGGACACAAGATTGGCGAGTACCACAGCACGTGACGCTTTTGAATCGGCACATGCTGCTTTTGTAACAGCACGTATCCTACAGCATACAAAAATAAGTAACGTGATATTTCCTGTGTTCTTCTTCCAGGTAATGGAGGATCAACTTTGCACGCGCTGCAGCTCCTGAGGGATCAGTACGGAGAAACTCTATCCAAATTTAAAATCATTCTGATACATGCTGGTACTGTTCTCTTGAATGTTATTCTTCTATTTATCACTGACATCCGTTTACCATAAACTAATGGATTGTCACTGATGTATTTCTGAAACTGATCTTTACCTTTTTTAGCTTGACGTAAAAAAAAATTGGTTTAGACTGATTTTAGTCTATCTTTGGAAAACTCACCTTCATCCCCTCAAATGTGACTGTCAGTCAGTTAAGATAAGATAAAATAATAAGATAAAATAACAACATTAACCCTACACTGACTCTTCGTCCAGGAGGGCTAAGTCAACGCTTGCCCAACGCCAGCGCTCTTGGGAAGATCTTCACAGCGCTTCCCATGGGAGAACCTCTGTATCAGATGCTGGAGCTGAAGATGTCCATGTACGTGGACTTGCCGCACCACATGAAGCCGGGCGTGATGGTCACCTGTGCAGATGACATTGAGCTGTACAGCTGCAGCCAGAGTGTCGTGTTGGACAGGCCGGGCTTCACAGCTCTGGCCCACCCCTCTCCGCTCTCCATCGGGACTACGCATGGAGTGTTTGTTCTAGAGCCAGACAGGGATTCTGGACCATGTGACATGGAATATAGAGCCTGTTTCCAGTATTTGCATAAACCAAGTGTCCAAAGAATGCACAAAAGTGGGGCAGTTTGTAGAAATGTGGATAGGGACATTGTCTATACTGACAGTGCTTACTATGTTGATTATGGCACTGTAGTGATACTGTTGAACCTGTTTAAAGACATCAGGCCTCTCACGTGTGAAATAGATGCTTATGGGGACTTCCTCCAGGCCCTTGGGCCAGGGGCCACAGTGGAATACACTAGCAACACAGCCAATGTCACCAAGAAGGAGACCAACCTCGTGGAGATCAGACAGAAGATCTTCCAGTGTCTCAGAGGGACCCCACTCAATGTCATCCTTCTCAATGAGTCTAAGTTCTACCACCTGGGCACCACAGATGAATACCTGTTCCACTTCACCGTTGACCCCTGTCTCAGAGGAGAACTTGGCCTCCTCCCTGTTGCTTTCAGTGTTTGTCAGCTGGAGACATCTGAGAAAGCAGCTCAGTGCTGTGTTCTACATAGCATCCTTCACTGCAGTGCATCTGTCTCGGGTGGCAGTGTGGTGGAGTACAGCAAACTGGAGCCTGAGGTCACGGTGGGCCCACAGGCCATTGTCAGCAGCTGCTGGGTGGAGGCAGGGCTCTCCGTGCCCAGAGAGACCTTCATACACTCCCTGAGCGTTAGGCTGGGTGGCAGGACGGGCTTTGTAACTGTGGCGTTTGGCATTCGGGATGACCTGAAGAAGAGTGTGTCCAGTCCTGCAGATATGAAAGGGTTAGAGCTGTTTGGAGTTGCTCTGGAGGACTGTGTAACTTGCTGGGGTCTGTGTGCTGAGGACGTGAGGTTCTCTGGGGACGGCACTGTGTGTAACCTGTGGAACTGTTGCCTCTTCCCTGTCTGTGAGGATCTGAAGGGCTCGTGTGCGAAGACATTGGAGATGACATGGGCAACACTTGGAAAAGGGAAGATAACTTTGCCAAAACACAGCAGACTGCTCTCGCTGCAGGAGATCCTGCAGAACAAGGACTTGGAGCAGATGTTGGAGTTCAGAAAAGCGCTTCATGAGGAGATTCTCCAGGTTAGGTGAACCCTCGCCTCCAACAGCAACATGAACCAACCTGACTCCCAGTTCCACATCCAGATCAAACTCCGGGCTTTACCTTCCTGTGGCCTGATAACACCAGAGTGCTTCATCTTCACGTGCTGTGCTGAAGTCAAGAAGAGAAAAGAAATGTGAACTGTGCTCAGGGGTGATGATTTAAAAGATGACACAGCTGAAGCAAACATAGATCAAGGGTATTTGATATTGTTAATGTACAACAGTATGGAACTTATGAAATGTATAGA
The DNA here is from genome assembly GCF_052324685.1 of Brachyhypopomus gauderio. NCBI lineage: Eukaryota > Metazoa > Chordata > Actinopteri > Gymnotiformes > Hypopomidae > Brachyhypopomus > Brachyhypopomus gauderio. Next base: position 36,352,249 of record NC_135214.1, read on the forward strand.
ATTGTTTTTATGAATGTAGTTTTTATTATAAAATTTGGGAATCATTTTGGTGAAATAAATGAAAATAGAATTAAATGGATGTATAAATAGATATACACAAATACAAATAGATAATATAATATAGATATTGTTTTATATTACAATTTAAAATATTTATTAAAAAGGAAGGATTCTGATTAAAAGTGTAATGATTACTTTGATGTTTCACCAAAAAAAAAAAGACAGGAAACAACAGAAAAATAGCCACATCTGGATAAGACGCAGTGGCAGGTTAAGTAAACCACATCTGGTTAAGTAACAGTACCCATGTTAAAGGTGACCATGTTATTGGTTGGGACATTTACCCAGCTGACCCTGTGCTTCACAACAGTGACTCCTAAAATAACAAATATCAATTCCAAAGGTTATTTCTGTCCTGTAATCATGTTTAGTTGTATACATTTAGAAAAACAGGGGAAAGTGCATTTACTGAACGTGGTGGCTGAACAAACACACCACTCCAGACCCTGTGACAGATTCCTGTTCATTTTGTATTTGGAGATCACAACGCAAGAGGAGCCCAATTCAGTGTGTTGCAGGATAATACCGTGGCCCTTTCAGTCAGTACACCTGTTGTTTGAAGAGAGGCAGAGATTCAGTGGCATCAGCTCACTGGAACACAGACCCCTGCACACCCACACGCACGCACACACACACACACACACACACTCGCGCACACACACACAGGCTTGCAGGGGCTCAGCTGTTGCTGCTGTCACACATTCCGTTCTGAGACGTGGGTTATTTTTAGGATCTCCTGCTACACCCGCCACCTCCCTATTGTGTTGGGTAGTGGAGCAGCGTCTCAGCCGTGTGACAGGCTCCTTCTGGGCTGACAGTGCAGGGCTCCAGCACGCCGCTCCGATGGGGAACTACAAATCCAGACCCACGCAGACATGCACAGGTAACAGCCCCAAGCTGGGCTCCTGCTTCCTGCTGTTATTACGTGTTATGAATTGCAGTTTCAATCAGTGATTTTCAGGTAAAGGTGGTTCAGAATGCAGTTCTGCACAGTCAAAAATCCATTTACTTGTGGTTGATAAATCTCTTGGCTTTATTAACCACTGGTCATTCAAATATTTCAAATTTGAAAGACAGCTACTCAAATCATCCAGGTATAACAGTGAGAGGGCGATAAAGTGGGCAGTTAACTGTGTACTGTCCAAGACTGTGATGTAAAGAGCTGGTTTAAATATTTATCTGCTGTAACACATTGATGTGAATCAAGTGTGATAAAGCAGTGAGAAAATACACCTCCAGCCCTCCAGGATTACAGTTCCTCATCTGATTCTGAATGTAACTGTTATGTTATGCTTTCAGAACTATAGATAATAGTGCCTGAGATTGTTGGCCAAGTTAGGTGCTGAAAGACTGAGGAGTCTGTAAAGACTGGAGCAGTCTTAGTTGTTTTCTGAAAGCCCTGGGAACAGCATAATCTCTCCATGGTGTACACACACACAATATATATATATATATATATATATAAGTGCCATCTGTCCTCTCCAGACGAGTGGAAGAAGAAGGTGACTGAGGCGTACGCTGTGATTATAGAGAGACTGGAGGATGATATGAAGATCAAAGAGGAAGAACTAGCTGAGCTCCAACACGTCTTCAGGTGAGGATGAGGAGGAGAAGCAGTTCTTCACCACTTTTACTGAAAAATATATGGATTCTAAACATTGTTCTTTTGCGATATCTCTAGATTCATACCACCCCATGGATAAGTATGAGTGGATTTACTCTGCACACAGTGAAAACTTGAAGACATTTTCATTTTATTCATAATTCATTTGGTTAGCTTGAAACACATTGACTGCTAAGTCGGGTTTTCTAAGTAAATGTAATGTGAGAGTTTGAGAATGTTGACAGGTATCAGGTGCGTAATGTTTTCTTTCTTTCCTGCAACGGTGTGTCAATGGCGCAGCTCAGATGAAGCGTTCAGCCAAGTGAACCTGAGCTACCGCACTGAGAGTGGACTGTCCCTGCTACACCTGTGCTGTGTGTGCACTGGTAGGGGCTCCATAACACACACATCCCGGTCCATAACACGCGTCCTGGTCCGTAACATAGGTGTCCTGGTCCATAACACACATCCAGATCTGTAACACACATGTCCTGGTCTGTAACACGTGTCCTGTGGACGAAATATTGCAGCTGTGCTCTGTTTGGATCCCCATTTGCATGGTTGCCAACTTTTCAAGATCGCTTGGAGTGAGATTTGAACCTGGAGGAGGTGGCGAGCGTAAATTGTTGACGGGGGGTGGCGTACGTAAATTGTTGGGGGGGGGGGCTGCCGAATGTATGGACACAAATTAAGTGTTATATCGCGGTCTATCGATCGCCGGTGGTTGGTGCCAGAGCTAGTAACTCATTGAATCATAGATGTGGATCAGAGGTAAATAAACTAGATTTTTTTTTTGGCGTCAGATATCGGAAGTGTGGTGTGAGAACGTGTGAAAATGGTAAAATGCGTGTGTCTCACGCTCAATGCGTGAGAGTTGGCAACCCTGCATTTGCTTCCACAAAGTGACTGCTAGTCTTCCTGGGACCCACACAAGAGCCACAGATATAAAGCCATTCTACATCACAACTAAACAACAAACCAAAAGAACAAACTAAAGCTACATGCTACACAAATAAAACAATAAATAGTAATATAGTATCCTATATGTAGATAAACTGAATACAGCATAAACTGAATAAACACACCTACTACCAAATGAAGAACATTTAGTTAGCAGTGTTTAGTACTAACTTATGCATTTCATGTTAGCAGTGTTTAGTACTAACTCGTACATTTAGTGTAGCAGTATTTGGTCCTAACTTTAACATTTTTATGTTAGCAGTGTTTAATAATAACTTGTACATTTAGTGTTAGCAGTGTTTAGTACTAACTTGTACGTTTTGTGTTAGCAGTTTTTAATACTACCTTGTACCTTTAGTGTGAGCAGTGTTTTTACTAAATTGTACATTTAGTGTTAGCAGTGTTTAATTCTAACTTGAACATTTATTGTTAGCAATGTTTAGTACTAACTTGTACATGCAGTGTAAAAGTATTTAGTACTAACTTCTACATTCTTATCCATTATGTGGTGCTTTGCAGATCTATATTTAGGTTGTCTCTCAACTCCACCTAAGTTGGCCAGAACAATGCTGTCATCAGCACAAATAGCTACACTACAATGCAACATGTGGTAACTCATACAGTATATAAAACCTGAAAACAACAGGGGACCCAAACAGCTCCCCTGTGGGACACCACAAGAGCCACTATCCGTGTGTGTTAGCCACTATCCGTGTGTGTTAGCCACTATCCGTGTGTGTTAGCCACTATCCGTGTGTGTTAGCCACTATCCGTGTGTGTTAGCCACTACCCGTGTGTGTTAGCCACTACCCCGTGTGTTAGCCACTATGCGTGTCTGTTAGCCACTATGCATGTGAGTACTTTTGTAGAAGTATGTAATTTCTACTGAATCATGTAACATTTCATTTAATTGAAATGACATTCACACAAACAAACACACACGCATACAATTACATGGACACACCCACAAAAAAATCTTCTCTAATATCTTACTAAGCACATGGAGCATGTTAGAGCCAGTAAAACCTGCACTTCCATTTTTAGCGAAGACTTTTGTAGACGTTCTGTAATGCTGGACTTGTTCCAGAGAGTTGACGTTGGTTGGAATATGACCTACTGATTTATAAAGCAGTTAAGATTTTATAGTCTTTATTTATTCACTTGTTAATGTCCTATGACAGTCTGTATTCCTCTTTTGTGATTTTGTGATCTTCAATTTTTCCTCATCACTGTAACAGGAAACAAGAGCCACATCAGGACCCTGATGCTGAAGGGCCTGCGTGCGTCCAGACTGACGCGGAACGGCTTCACTGCCCTGCACCTGGCTGCCTTTAAGGTAGATGCAGTGTTCAGGTGGACTACCACACTGAGTAAACACCCACAAACACCTAACACCAGCCACCTTTAAGGTAGAGGCAGTGTTCAGGTGGACTACCGCACTGAGCAAACACCCACAAACACCTAACACCAGTCGCCTTTAAGGTAGACACAGTGTTCAGGTGGACTACCACACTGAGCAAACACCCACAAACACCTAACACCAGCTGCCTTTAAGGTAGAGGCAGTGTTCAGGTGGACTACCGCACTGAGCAAACACCCACAAACGCTTAATACCAACCGCCTATAAGGTAGAGGCAGTGTTCAGGTGGACTACCGCACTGAGCAAACACCCACAAACACCTAACACCAGCCGCCTTTAAGGTAGACACATTCAGACAGACTACCGCACAGCACAACAGGCATGAAAATCTGTCACCTTTCGGCGAAATTCGCCGTTTTGAAGTTGAAAAGGGTGACCTACGTGAATCGTGTAGATCCGATGAGTTTTTTGTTGGGGGGGGGGGGGGGGGGGGGTCGGGAGATTATATGTATATATTTTAATTATCATATTGACTTAATAAGCAAACAGAGCACTTCCGAAATCGGCAATTTCAATGACACAGTGGCCAGCAGTTTCCGCCCAGAACCTTCATAGAGGCCAAATTGCGTTTCATACGAACGTTCTTCATTCATGTTATTCATTTACTGCTAAGCGGGACGAGAAGCAGGACCTAGTGCTACACCGGGGACAAGTCAGAAGAGCGTACATTTACCACTACATTTACCAGATCGTACATTTACTACTACATTTACCAGATCGTACATTTACCAGATCGTACATTTCCCAGTGGATTTAATTGGGTTATTAATGGTTTCAATCGTTTTCATATTTTGCGGTAAAACAAAGTTACTGCCGTTCGCTACAGCGTTGAACACCGTCAGAGCCACAAGCTCTTGTGATAAATAGGTAGATAGATAGGCCTATTAAGTTCGCGTCAACCCGGTGTAGTTAACGGTGACATAAAATAAGAAACAAGATTTTTTTCTAGTGTGTCTGTAGTTGTAACTGGTGAATCCAGGGACGTGTGATAACATTCGCACCAGGGCTGAAAAGGTTGAAGAGGAAGTTGTAAACTCTTGTCGTTTGAGTCTACCCTTAGCCCATGTTAGAAAATAACATGTATTTTTACACTCATTTTCGCCGCTGATGTATTTATTGGTTCATTAAGACGTAATGGTTTTGACTGAGCCATCTGGAATGGCGAAAGCGGCTTCTCGCGTTTACGATCTGGCTCCATACATTGAATCCATTGACAAGACAGTAAAAAAAAAATTTTTTAATGGATTTTACTATATTTTACGGAGCCCGTAAGGTGACATCTTGTAAAAAAAATAATAACGCGTGGCCACAACTTATTAACGCATGTGAACGAGATACTAATGTCGCCTTTCACACGCGGCAACAAAGTTTTTTTTTTCACAGCAAAGCAAGTAGATCTCGGGGATGTTCGCGAACTGACTGCCCAAGGAAGGTAAACCTGGCTTTATATAAAGTAATACTTAATTATCTTGTTCGCACGCGTTAATTATCTTGTTCGCATGCGTTAGTAAGTCGTTCACACCCGTTAGTAAGTCGTGGCCAGGCGTTATTAGCCTATATTTTTACATGATGTCACCTTACGGGCTCCGTAATATTTGGTATCACCTGTCGCTGTACCCCCTTACACCAGCAGCCACCCCCCCCCCCCCCCCCCCGTCGCCGTATCCCCATGACGTCCCATGCCCCGCCCCCCGGTCTTCTCACCTTTTTAACCCTTGACCCATTTTCATGCCTGGCACAAACACCTAACACCAGTCACCTTGGTGGTTAGCACGGTTGCCTCTCAGCACTGGGGTCCTGGGTTCAAGTCCCTATCTGAGTGGAGTTTTCATGTTCTCCCCGTGTCTGTGTGGGTTTCCTCTGGGATCTCCGGTTTCCTCCCACAGTCCAAAAACATGGAGGTTAGGTAAATTGGCAGTCCCAGACAAATTCTCCCTGAGTCTGTGTCTCTCCCTGAGTGTGTGTCTGTGTCTCTCTCTGTTCAATAAAAACAAGTTGTTGTCTGAGTGTGTGTGCATGAATGTGTGTGTGCTTGTATGCCCAGTGGTGGATGGTGCTCTGTCACTAGGGTCTGTCCTCTCTCCCCTCCCTGCACCCCATTCAGTCCCCCATGGGGCTGTGGATCCCGGTAGAGAGTACGCTGTGCGCAATTGGCTGCCGCTTCTCGCCGGTGTGTGAATGGTTGTCTGTAACGTAGCTGTGTTAACAATTGTAAAGCGCCTTGGGTAAGGCGCTATATAGATAAGGCGCTATATAAATTGAAACATTCATTCATTTCACCTTTAAGGTAGACACATTCAGACGGACTACCACACTGAGCAAACACCCACAAACACCTAACACCAGTCACCTTTACACAGCAGTGAGATTCCGCCATCCTTGGAAGATGTTGAGTCTGTAAACTCTACTGTTTCTTGGCATGAATGACAGCAGAGCAAAGCTTTCTGTGAGATAGAATGGAGCGTTCATATTGGCTGAGAGCGGAGTGTTACTGTGGAAACCAATTTGGGGCAGTCTGATGTCATAGGAGGATACAGTACACACATGGATTTATAACGCACCTACATTTGCAAATCACGGTGGTGTTTAGATGATGGAATTCATGGTGGTGTTTTGATGGTGGAAGTATACACTGATAGGGGGATAGTGAATTGTGATTCAACTGGGTCAGTTTTGTAATATTAGGATTGTAATTATAATCAAATCATGGTGAAATCTGTTGACAACGTACTGAATCACTTCCTGTTGTCCTTGAAATGAGCCATAATCGAGCTGCCTGACAGATTGTCACACCTAGTTAACAGGTCTGTTACTAATCAAGGGTATTTTCATAACACCCCAGGACAATGCAGAGCTGGTAACAGCTTTGCTGCATGGGGGAGCCGATATCCAGCAGGTGGGCTACGGGGCTCTCACAGCCCTACACATCGCCACCATCGCAGGCCATGACGAGGTGAGCGTTCCACATCACAGCACCTTCACAGCCACTCAGGTTCAAACAGCCACAGGGTAATATTTGCTCTGCCATTAGACCATGATATTTGTGACATGATGCTCTGGGGGACACCGTGCCCACCGCGCTAGACTTGGAGCAGGGCACCTGTTTTTAGTGCCCCCTGGTGGCGACTTTAAAATGAGCTGGAGGAAGTTAGTAAATGCTGGTTTTTAATGTTGCTGCATGCGTGGCATTTCTGTTGACTTGAGGTGTTTATTGTTTTCTCGAAGGCTGTTGACATTCTCCTGCAACACGGGGCGTATGTTAACGTCCAGGATGCTGTGTTCTTCACACCGCTGCACATAGCAGCTTATTATGGCCACGAGCAGGTGAGCAGAATCTTGTTCTTTACCTTGGGTGACCTTTGGATGACCTGTACACACACACACACACACACACACACACACACACACACACACACACACAGTGCCACAGTTAGTATTTAACAGTATTTAACAAACTTTTCATTTTTCTTACACACACCGTCTCTGCTGAACAGGTGTGTAAGCTACTGCTGAAGTTCGGTGCAGACGTGAACGTGAGTGGGGAGGTGGGCGATCGGCCTCTCCACCTGGCGGCCGCCAAGGGCTTCCTGGGAATCATCCGCCTGCTGATGGAGGAGACGGGCAGGACAGACGGTGAGAAACGCCGCGGCGCTTTCACAGCACCACCTGTGACGTAGCGTCATCCGAGCCCGGCTGCAGCTCCGATATCAGGGACGTGAGGTGGTTTGGGGTCAAACAGGGCCTGGATGCACAGGAAGTAGTTAGCAGTGTGTCATTGACCTGTCTGAACAGTAAACGCCCAGGACAACGAGGACCACACACCGCTGCACTTCTGCTGTCGCTTTGGTCACCAGGAGGTCGTCCGCTTCCTGCTGCAGGGCAACGTCAACGTGCAGCCGCACTCGGTCAACATCTATGGGGACACGCCCCTCCACCTGTGAGTTTATCAGCACAGAACTCAGGGACACGCCCCTCCACCTGTGAGTTTATCAGCACAGAACTCAGGGACACGCCCCTCCACCTGTGAGTTTATCTGAACACAAATTAGGGACACGCCCCTCCACCTGTGAGTTTATCAGCACAGAACTCAGGGACACGCCCCTCCACCTGTGAGTTTATCAGCACAGAACTCAGGGACACGCCCCTCCACCTGTGAGTTTATCTGAACACAAATTAGGGACCCTCCCCTCCACCTGTGAGTTTATCTAAACACAAATTAGGGACACGCCCCTCCACCTGTGAGTTTATCAGCACAGAAATCAGGGACACGCCCCTCCACCTGTGAGTTTATCAGCACAGAACTCAGGGACACGCCCCTCCACCTGTGAGTTTATCTGAACACAAATTAGGGACCCTCCCCTCCACCTGTGAGTTTATCTAAACACAAATTAGGGACACGCCCCTCCACCTGTGAGTTTATTAGCACAGAAATCAGGGACACGCCCCTCCACCTGTGAGTTTATCAGCACAGAAATCAGGGACACGCCCCTCCACCTGTGAGTTTGGCAGGATAGATCATGACTAAATTATGGGCAGCCAGTTTAACTGTTGTTCACACTTAACCCAATAATCTAATCCAGTGGTTCTTAATCTAGTGGCAAAACAAGTTTCATGAAATCACACTATTCCTGCAAAGCGGCTATTAAAACTGTTTAACAGATCAATAAACATATTGATTTAAACAGAAATGATTAGTGCCCCCTGAGGGTCTAATGGGCAGAGGGACTGGTCTGTGTGGGTGTAATGGACACAGGGACTGGTCTGTGTGGGTATAGTGGACACAGGGACTAGTCTGTGTGGGTGTAATGGGTACAGTGACTGGTCTGTGTGGGTGTAATGGACACAGGGACTGGTCTGTGTGGGTGTAATGGGTACAGTGACTGGTCTGTGTGGGTGTAATGGACACAGGGACTGGTCTGTGTGGGTGTAGTGGACACAGGGACAGGTCTGTGTGGGTGTAGTGGACACAGGGACAGGTCTGTGTCGGTGTAATGGGCACAGGGACTGGTCTGTGTGGGTGTAATGGGCACATGGACTGGTCTGTGTGGGTGTAATGGTTGCTGTGCTCCTTTACACAGGGCCTGTTACAACGGCAAGTTCGAGGTGGTGAAGCTGCTGGTGGAGTTGACAGGAACGGACAGCCTGTCCAAAGAGAACATCTTCAGTGAGACAGCATTTCACAGGCAGGTGCAGCAGAGCCAGTCCCGAGCCCCGCCCTCCAGTCCAGAGTCCCGCCCTCCGGTCCAGAGCCCCGCCCTCCAGTCCAGAGCCTCGCCTTCCAGTGCTCCCACACACAACGACTCTCTCCTTCCTTATATGTTGTTGTTGTTGCTTTTATGCTGTTTTGATTATTAAAGCTATAGCTATCCTACAGCCCATAGTGGAGGTCCACCATCCTATAACCCTTAATGTAATATAGCCTATAGCCTATTGTGCGGTGTGACTTTTCTATAACCTATAAGGTAATATGATCACTGTGGGCGTCACAGTGGACAGAGACGTGTGTGCAGTAGAGAGGCCAATCTGAACCCTGCGTTCTCCCTCTTAGTGCCTGCACCTACGGCAAGGACCTGGAGATGGTGAAATTCCTGATCAGTCAAAACGCATTGAGCATTAACCACCAGGGCAGAGATGGACACACAGGTGCCTGAACACGTGGGCCACAACACTTCCTTTCACACAAGCACTTTCTTTTTTCTTCTTTTCTTTTTTGTTCAGCTTGTATTTTGTGTCTCTTGTGGATCAAACACACCCTGTATTGTGTGATTATTGATTCTCTGCTTAACATGTGCTGTGATAGGTCTGCACAGTGCTTGTTTCCATGGTCACATCCGTCTAGTCCAGTTCCTATTGGACAACGGGGCAGATATGAACCTGGGGGCATGTGACCCGAGCCGCTCCAGTGGGGAGAGGGAGGAGCAGACCTGTCTTATGTGGGCCTATGAGAAAGGTGCGTCAGCACAGAGGGACACGACACAATTATCATCTACATGATACATATTCTATTACATTACAATATTACATATTCTCAAATATATTCTAACAAAGCAGTGTTTTATAATCATTGGTTTAGAATGAGATGTGCACTTATTTTATCAGACTTTAAACAGCTTTAAGCAGGTTGTGTTGAATTTAGGAAGGCTGTTAAAGTGCTTTGGGCCATTTGTATGTGATTTCTGTAGGACATGATGCCATTGTCACGCTGTTGAAACACTACAAGAGGCCGCAGGAAGACTCGCCCTGCAATGAGTACTCCCAGCCAGGAGGGGGTGTGATACCATTTACTCACACTCAGTGTGCAGGGCTCTGCTTCAACTCCTGGATTTATACTGCAAAATAATTAAATAGATCATATCACAGTAATCATGAATGTTTGACAGAGTGTTGTTGGTTTTAATTGTAGATGGGTCTTACGTCTCTGTCCCATCTCCACTAGGAAAGATCAAAAGCATGACAAAAGGTATCACACACACACAAACACAAAACGAACAGCACCTTACAATGAGCTCAGCTATGGCTTTGCATTTGTTCCTCTATGACAAGCCAAAACTGATCTCAGGTCAGTGAGTGTGATAACTATAAGCCCATTTCTTCTGATCTCAGGTCAGTGAGTGTGATAACTATAAGCCCATTTCTGATCTCAGGTCAGTGAATGTGATAACTATAAGCCCATTTCTGATCTCAGGTCAGTGAGTGTGATAACTATAAGCCCATTTCTGGTCTCAGGTCAGTGAGTGTGATAACTATAAGCCCATTTCTGATCCCAGGTCAGTGAGTGTGATAACTATAACTCAATTTCTGATCTCAGGTCATTGAGTGTGGTAACTATAACCCCATTTCTGATCTAAGGTCAGTGAGTGTGGTAACTATAACCTCATCTCTACAGAGAAGGCCGACATCCTGCTGCTCAGAGCGAGTCTACCAGCCAATTTCCACCTTCAGCTCTCCGACCTGGAGTTTAATGAGATCATTGGATCAGGTGTGTGGACCATATTTACACACACACACACACACACACACACACACACACACACACACACACACACACACACACACACACACACACACACACACACACACACACACACACACACACACACACACACACACACACACACACACACCTCTTTTTTTGCTGCTTCCAGGCTCTTTTGGGAAGGTCTACAAAGGAAGGTGTCGCAACAAAATAGTGGCGATTAAACGGTGAGTTTGTAGTTTGTAGAGGTTAAAGTCTCTTTCATTTCATCAAAACGATTGTTTTGCAGATAAACCCTTGTATTCTGTTCAGTGCTACATGAACAGTGTGGATTAGTACATTTGTATTTAACTCTAATCTAGATCCAACCCTAATCTAGATCTAACCCTAAATCTAGAACTGAGCTCTGTAATGTAGCTGGGACAGTTGGACAGTTGGGTGGCCTGTTGTCCTTTACCTTTGTCTTCACTCCACATCCACACACACGAGCCTGTCCCTCTGGTCTCCTCTGGTCTCCTGCAGGTACCGAGCCAACACGTACTGCTCCAAGTCGGACACGGACATGTTCTGTCGGGAGGTGTCCATCCTGTGTCGCCTCGACCACCCGTGCGTGGTGCCGTTTGTGGGCGCCTGTGTGGACGACCCCAGCCAGTTCGCCATAGTGACACAGTATGTGGCAGGAGGATCACTGTTCTCCCTGCTGCACGAACAGAAGAGGTGACACACACACACACACACACACACACACACACACACACACATACACACACACACACACACACACACACACACACACTCACACACACATGCACACACACACACGCACACTCACACATACACTCACACATACACATACACACATGCACACTCTCATACACACATGCACACACACACTCACACACGCATACACACTCACATACACACAGTGACAGTGAGTCCTGTCCTGTCTGCTTGAGGTCTTTAGGATGTCCACAATCAGCACATCTGCAGTGGTCTCTCATCTCTGCAGAGTTCATCTGAGCTTCATATTGATCTGTTGAAATGGCAATGCCGTCTGGGGACATTGATCTATGTGAGTGGAGGTGTGTTCAAACTGTGTTTCACCCGTCAGGATCATCCACCTCCAGTCCAAGCTCATCATTGCGATTGACGTTGCCAAGGGGATGGAGTACCTGCACAATCTCACCCAGCCAATCATCCACCGCGACCTCAATAGGTGTGCACACATCATCATCATCATCATCATCATTATTATTATTACTATCATCAACCGTTGGTGCTAGCAGATTATTCTGATGTGTCCATCCTTTCAAAATGATGTAGTCAATATCCATTAACTTGTCTTTGTTTGGGCAGTGGTCCTCATACCCTTGTCTTGGTTTGGGCAGTGGTCCTCACACCCCTGTCTGGTTTTGGGCAGTGGTCCTCACACCCCTGTCTGGGTTTGGTCAGTGGTCCTCACACCCCTGTCTTTGTTTGGGCAGTGGTCCTCACACCCTTGTCTTGGTTTGGGCAGTGGTCCTCAAACCCCTGTCTGGGTTTGGGCAGTGGTCCTCACACCCCTGTCTTTGTTTGGGCAGTGGTCCTCACACCCTTGTCTTTGTTTGGGCAGTGGTCCTCACACCCTTGTCTTGGTTTGGGCAGTGGTCCTCACACCCCTGTCTGGGTTTGGGCAGTGGTCCTCAAACCCTTGTCTTGGTTTGGGCAGTGGTCCTCATACCCCTGTCTGGGTTTGGGCAGTGGTCCTCACACCCCTGTCTGGGTTTGGGCAGTGGTCTTCACACCCCTGTCTGGGTTTGGGTTTTGGTCCTCACACCCCTGTCTGGGTTTGGGCAGTGGTCCTCACACCCCTGTCTGGGTTTGGGCAGTGGTCCTCACACCCCTGTCTGAGTTTGAGCAGTGGTCCTCACACCCCTGTCTGAGTTTGGGCAGTGGTCCTCACACCCCTGTCTGAGTTTGGGTTTTGGTCCTCACACCCCTGTCTGGGTTTGGGTTTTGGTCCTCACACTCTTGTCTTTTTCCTGCTGGAACTCCCTTCCGTCCTCTGAGCTGGTGGTGGTGCTTTACAGCAGTGAGATGCACGTCCAGACTTGGGCCCCACTGTTCTGTACAGTATTATATTCTCCTCCAGAACACGTGATCCAGCTCACCAGCTCAGGGTGGAGCCCTTCGTGAGCTGGACCACGTGTGTACCTGTACAGTGAGAGGAGCCCCCAGTACTGTTGCTGAATTAGCAGAGAATTAAACCTCTGTGTTGGAGCCCGTGTTGGAGCCCATGTTGAGCCCGTGTTGAACCCGTGTTGAGCCCATGTTGCAGCCCGTGTTGGAGTGGGGTAACATTACACTGTGCTGTTGACCTTTATAAGGTGTGCAGGACATTGCTTTGAGAGAGCAGGGGTCTGTGTGCCCTGATGTTAGTCAGAAAGCTTGTGGATGAAACACTGTAGATGCTGTTGTGTGACTCCACTGTTGCTGTCTGTGTTATTTTCTTGTCAGCCATAATATCCTGCTGTATGAGGACGGCCATGCTGTCGTAGCTGATTTTGGAGGTGAGACACTACACATGCCTCATGAGACATTGCACATGCCTCATGAGACACTACACATGCTTTATAAGACACTACACATGCCTCATAAGACACTACACATGCCTCATAAGACACTACACATGCCTCATGAGACACTACACATGCCTCTTTATAAGACACTACACATGCCTCATAAGACACTACACATGCCTCTTTATAAGACACTACACATGTCTCATGAGACACTACACATGCTTTATAATACACTACACATGCCTCATGAGACACTACATATGCCTCATAATACACTACACATACCTCATAAGACACTAGACATGCATCAAAGACACTACACATGCCTCATAAGCAGTGTTGCGAATAACGCCGTTAAAAATAATGGCGTTAGGTAACGGCATCATTTTGTCAGTAATGGGATAATATAATTAGTTACTTTTCCTGTCGTTACAACGCCGTTTACGTTACTGGTCATTAAAAGCGGTGCGTTACTATATATTGATATACTAATGTGATCGGACCGCTGCCCAGGCTAGTGAGGAGTAACAGATCTCGATAGATCACAGTTCTCGGTGTAACACCTGTTTAACTTAACAAGTCAGTAAGCGATTGGCTAAGGCAGCGTTATGCTAGCCAATCAGAGCCAGTGTTTTTACACGCGCGCCGAAGCACGCGAGTCACGCGACACAAACGGAGAAGAGGCCAAAATGGCTTCAGGTGCAAGCCGAAGAAAATTGAGCATTTTCAAGGCGATATAAACATTATTTAAGAAAATACTTGAAGTTCCTGAATGTCTACCAGACTGGGTATTTGATTTATTTAATTAAGAATAGAGGTTTTATTGTTAAGTTTACTTCTGTTGTGAACAAATCAGTTTTCTCAGGTTGAGAGAATTTAATTTAATTTCATAGATGTAAATGCACTTTATATAGTGTAACTGTTTACTCTTGCTTTTTTTTCTTCTTTTCAAAGATTTGGGATTTTAAAGGATTTCATCCTGCACTGGTCTGTGGATGTGCAATAAATATCAAAAGTTAAACAACTTTCTGATCTACTCATTTCAACTGACTGTGAAAAATGCTTAAAAAAAAACAATTAATTGGCATATAACCTTTTTTTAACTGTAACGCAAATAGTTACTTTCCCTGGTAATGAGTTACTTTTATTATAGAGTAATTCAGTTACTAACTCAGTTACTTTTTTGAACAAGTAGTGAGTAACTATAACGAATTACTTTTTTAAAGTAACATTCCCAACACTGGTAACAGGATAATATAATTAATTACTTTTCCTGTCGTTAATTAAGAATAGAGGTTTAATTGTTAAGTTTACTTCTGTTGTGAACAAACCAGTTGTCTCAGGTTGAGAGAATTTAAGTTAATTTGTTAGATGTAAATACACTTTATGTGACGCGAGACCCGCGGCGAAGGATGAGACACGGGATCCTTGCTTTGCGTAACAGACGTCACTTTATTTAACAGATATTGCGCAATAGCACACGGAGAACAGAAACACTCACACAGCAACGTGTAGACTGTAGACAACGACGAGCACAAGACACTGCGCGAACGCACATTAAATAGACAGACCACATCAACCCCACGTGATGACGAGACGAGCCACAGGTGAGACGGATAATGACAAGACGCACCCGCACCCACGGAGCTACACTGACGCAGACGAGTAGACACAAACAACGTTAACACACGCCCCAAAAGGAAGGGTTCGGGGACCGTAGCGTGACAGATGCCCCCACCAAGGGCACTACCCGTCCCGGGGTGCCAACAGGACCGAGTGCCCCGAACCCACGTCGATGGGCGGATCCGAAGCGCCCAGTCCTGCGTCTGGGAGATGACCGCCCTCGGTGGAGAATCCGCCACGAACAGCCTAGAACACCCTCCCTGGGAAGACCGGGGAAAACACGTTAGACACATTTAACGGGACATTTACAAACACACAAACAGGAACATTAACACAGAGGCACGAAAGGGAAAAGGAGATTAGGCAGACATACGGGAATACATACGAAAACAGGAACGGACACACATGACAGTGGCGCCAGGCTGCGCGCCAGGAGGAGAGCGATCAGGGGAGAGAGACCGGGAGCTGCTGGGGCTGCAGGCGCTGCGGTGGGCGGTCCTCCTCCTGCCCTCGCTGCAAACCCTCCACCGGGCGCAGCGCGGCTGGTGGACGCGCCAGGTGCAGCGCGGCTGGCGGACGCGTCAGGTGCAGCACGGCTGGCGGACGCGTCAGGTGCAGCACGGCTGGCGGACGCGTCAGGTGCAGCACGGCTGGCGGACGCGTCAGGTGCAGCGCGGCTGGTCCCGCCCCTCGGTGGGCCGTACGGGAATCCTTCTTCACCCGGGGATCTCCCTCCGGACCTGGCAGTGGGAGGGGCCTCCTCTGCTTCCATATCTTCCTCACTGCCACGGCTCCAGCTCATGGGCTGCCCCGAGCTGCCACCCCGTGAACAGTCCATGTCGCTGGCTGGGGAGCGCTCGGGAGACGAGCCCGCCTCTGGAAACCTCCTCCTCTTCACCGTCCCGGCGGACAGTTCCGAGGGGGGAGGGCTCTCCTCTTCCTCCTCGGTATAGGAGCCCTCTTCCTCAGGGTATGCGGAGCACTCCGACGGAGGGTACTCCTCCTCGTCATACTCCTCTCCGCCTTCCTCCACGGTGGTAGAGGGACCTACGGGCGGAGGGATGTAGCCCTCCTCCTCGGTGTAGGACCCCTCCTCCTCACCGTAGTATTCGGTTGGGGCGGAGCACACGGAGTGGGGATAGTCCACCTCCTCTTCTCCCTCGCCATAATCTATGGTGGGTGCGGAGCATATAGAGGGTGAACTGTCCTCTTCCTCTTCTTCCTCGTCCGGAGAGTCCGCCCCCTCGAACTCGCTCTCGGGGGTCTTCTCCGTGGAGCAGAGCTCGAGGGAGCCTACCCGCAGAGGTGAGAGGTCCTTGGAGGGAGAGGGGTGACGCTCCTTCCAAAACCGCACCGCGGTCTCGCGGAAATAGTCCGCCAACTCCTCAGTCCTGGCTTCCCGAGCCCGAGGCAGCATAACCGCACATAACGGATCCTGCTGCATCGCTTCGAGGGTGACGGGGGCTCCGCGGTGCTGTGCAGGGGAATAGGCATGGTGGTGCTTGCTGGGCCTCCTCCCCTTCTTAGGTCGGGTGGTGTCTCTTGTCGGCTCGTCGTTCTGTGACGCGAGACCCGTGGCGAAGGATGAGACACGGGATCCTTGCTTTGCGTAACAGACGTCACTTTATTTAACAGATATTGCGCAATAGCGCACGGAGAACAGAAACACTCACACAGCAACGTGTAGACTGTAGACAACGACGAGCACAAGACACTGCGCGAACGCACATTAAATAGACAGACCACATCAACCCCACGTGATGACGAGACGAGCCACAGGTGAGACGGATAATGACAAGACGCACCCGCACCCACGGAGCTACACTGACGCAGACGAGTAGACACAGACAACGTTAACACACGCCCCAAAAGGAAGGGTTCGGGGACCTTAGCGTGACACTTTATATAGTGTAACTGTTTACTTTTTTTTTTTTTCAAAGATTTGGGATTTTAAAGGATTTTATCCTGCACTGGTCTGTTGGTGTGCAATAAATATCAAAAGTTAAACACCTTTATGATCTACTCATTTCAACTGACTGTGAAAACTGCTTTTTCAAAAAATCCTTATTCATTGGCATTGTCGTGGAAATTCTCCGTCACAACAACCGGGGTCTCTCTGTAAGAAAAGATACGAGCTCAGAGAGTGATAATTAGTAAAAGCAACACACACACACGTTGGTCACTTTACCAAATCACTCTAGTTTATTGTTCAAACCTCCAACCGTTTTATACAGTTTTAGGGCTGGTTGGTCATGTGAAACATTATCAGCACAATTACAGTCAGATGATGTATTCGTAAATACATTACATGTATATATATTTTTTACACTTTTTTTACTGTAATGCAAATAGTTACTTTTCCTGGTAACGAGTTACTTTTATTATAGAGTAATTCAGTTACTAACTCAGTTACTTTTTTGAACAAGTAGTGAGTAACTATAACTACTTTTTTAAAGTAACGTTCCCAACACTGCTCATAAGACACTACACATACCTCAAATAACAACACACATGCCTCATAAGACACTACACACGCTTCTTTATAAGACACTACACATGCCTCTTTATAAGACACTAGACATGCCTCATGAGACACTACACATGCTTTATAATACACTACACATGCCTCACGAGACACTACATATGCCTCATAAGACACTACACATGCTTCTTTATAAGACACTACACATACCTCTTTATAAGACACTACACATGCCTCATGAGACACTACACATGCATCATGAGACACTACACATACCTCATAAGACACTACACATACCTCAAAAGACACTACACATGCATCATAAGACACTACACATGCTTTATAAGACACTAAACATGCCTCATAAGACACTACACATGCTATATAAGACACTACACATGCCTCATGAGACACTACACATGCTATATAAGACACTAAACATGCCTCATAAGACACTACACATGCTATATAAGACACTACACATGCCTCATGAGACACTACACATGCTATATAAGACACTACACATGCCTCATGAGACACTACACATGCTATATAAGACACTACACATGCCTCATAAGACACTACACATGCCTCATAAGAGATCATTACAGCCTATTTCATCACTGCACGTAACGGCTCATTGGTTGTTTCAGATCATGTGTTGTTATTGTACTTGGTTTTTATTTCCTTGTTATTCTACATTGTTTGTAAGTGCAGCTCATGGTTGTCTTGCAGAGTCGCGGTTCCTGCTGTCAGTGGACGAGGACAATATGACAAAACAACCTGGGGTGTGTTTAGCTTTGCTTTCTGTGTGATGTTGTGTATAATAGGTTGAATGTGTTCTCTTTCACTAACAATTACATTTGTTTAAATGTGTTTGCATAGCACAGTAACTGTATGTTTGATAAGCATGTATCTATATGGGAATGTGCGTTTGATAAGTGTGTATCTATATGGGGATGAGTGTTTGATAAGCGTGTATCTATATGGGGATGTGTGTTTGATAAGTGTGTATCTGGGGATATGTTTTTGAAAAGTGTGTATCTGGGGATGAGTGTTTAATAAGTGTGTATATGAGCATGTGTGTTTGGTAAGTGTATATCTGGGGATGAGTGCTTGCTACATCGTGTTCTGGAAGATAATGGTCTGGGTAATATTATTTGTTACAGAAATTACATTCTTATATATATATATATATATATATATATATATATATATATATATATATATATATATATATATATATATATATATATAAGCATATATATATATATATATGCATATATATATATGCATTTTTAAAGGTGATCTCCTTATTCCTCATATTTTAATTTGCATTACGGAGATGATTTTAATAATCTTATGGAGATTTTTTTTTGTTTTATCGTGGCAAATGAGCTGTTTTGGAGATGGTACTGTTCAGCATTGCGAGGTGATTTTACCCTGCAGAATCTGCGTTGGATGGCACCTGAGGTGTTCACCCAGTGCACCCGCTACACCGTGAAGGCAGACATGTTCAGCTACGCGCTGTGTCTCTGGGAACTGCTGACAGGAGAGATCCCGTTCGCACACCTCAAACCTGGTGCGGCTCCACTCCACCCACACTTACATCTACCCCCTTCCTTAAGCAGACAAAAGAATTGATTCTAAGTGGAAAAAATAGTCCAACCACAGCTATAGCGAATGTAGGCCACGCTGAGAAAACGCTGCAGATGCTCAGATTGCTAACAAACTAGTGGACCTCTGAGTAGCAAACAGACATTATCATGTGCTGTAAGAGTTATTATGGGATGCAGCAGAGTACTTTGATCCCAATTAAGATGACTGTAATTTACTGGTAGAGAATAACTGGGGAAATGGGTTGGAAATATGTAAATGAAAGAATCTACATTCAATTGCAATTTGTGCACCCAAATCATTCATCATTCATTCATGCATCCATCCATCATCTTACAGCTTAATCCCGCTAGACCTGCTACGGGTCACGGGGGGGCTGTAGCCAATCCCAGCATCTCTGGGTGAAGGCAGGGTCACCATGGACAGGTCGCCAGTCCACCGCATGGCCAACACACACGCACACACTCCCACCTACGGGCAATTTCAGTGGTGGACAGTAACTAAGTAAATGTAATTCGTTACTGTACTTAAGTAACATTTCCATGTATCTGTACTTTACTCAAGTACTTTTATTTGGTAAGACTTTATACTTTTACTTCACTACATTTCAAAGCGAAAATTTGTACTTTTCACTTCGTTACATTTACAGAAACATCTCGTTCCTTTTTCATTTTTAAATCAACGTTTAATAAAATACCGAAAGGTAAAAGTGTACCATGTCACAGACTATAACCAATCAGCGCTCAGTAAGAGATTAAGATTTGTACGCTAAATGGCTGAGTATCTGACATGGCTGCAACAGATGTCTTCCCCCAACACCCCGGCCTTATTTAGCCGAAGTGTTTGTATTCCTCGAAAAGAAGAATTATTCGTATTCCTCCTCTGCATTCCGAAGAACACATCGCTGTCATCATTTAGGAACTCGCTGTCAAACTTGAAAAAACACATCGAAGTAAGTTCACCATTAGATTAGTAGGTTTATATACCCCGGTTAATTATATCACATTGAAGTACACTACATTTAACAGATGCTTTTATCCAAAGCAGTGTGCTAGTACCCGAATTGCAATCTGTGGAGATGCTAAGCGCCAGTTTAACACAGGAGACTCCCACATCAAACGTTAAAGCCGGGGACACATACACGCGAATTTGGCCAAGCGAAGCGAACTTCGCAATTTATTCCTATGAGGGAGGCGAAGGCAAGTAAATATGAGCGAAGCAAAATGATTAAAATTATTATTAAAATTATTATTATCGGGGTTGGGGGGCGGGGCGGCGGCATGTGTGTAAAATGTTGGGGGGGGGGGGGTGGCGGCGAGTGTAAATTGTTGGACACAAATTAAGTATTATGTCGCAATCGATCGCCAGTGGTTGGCGCCACAGCGAACTAGTAACTCATTGAATCATAAATGTAGATCAGAGGTAAATAAACTAGATTTTTTTTCAGTGTGAGAAATCGGATGTATGTGAAGTGTAGTGCGAGTGAAAATGGTCTCTGGTAAAGACAGTCAATGCGTGTGTCTCACGCTAGGACTGAAGTGGCCGGTTCGAAATTATTGTTCTGTTTGGTGGTGAATTATGTTTTAATATTAAACGGTTTGTCCACTTGTCTACCTTTCTAGTGTGAATTATTAATATGGATAAAGTTTGGAGATGAATGTTGTGAGGATAATATAGGCTAGTTTTGTGTATTTTGTGTTTGCTAGGCAAATGTAAGGCACTGTTTCCTGTTCACCTTTTGATCGAGTAGGCCTAGGGGTTTTGATGTGACGCTAAGAAAAAAAAGGTTTTTACTTTTACTTTTAATACTTAAGTATTTTTGAAGGCAGATACTTTTGTACTTCTACTCAAGTAAAAAATTGAGGTGAATACTTTTACTTTTACTTGAGTAATATTCAATGCAAGGTAACTGTACTTTTACTCAAGTACATAATTGGTGTACTTCGTCCACCACTGGGCAATTTAGAGTAATCAACCATCCTAACACACATCTTTGGACTGTGGGAGGAAACCGGAGTACCTGGAGAAAACCCACACAGGCACAGGTAGAACATGCAAACTCCACACAGACTAGACCAAGAATCAAACCAAGACTGCCTTGCTGTGAGGTGACAGTGCTAACCACCACACCACCATGCCGCCATTGCAGTGAGTGTTATTTATGGAAGCTGAGCTCATTAAACTGGAGTCTGTGCCTCTATTTCCACCCAGCGGCCGCAGCGGCTGACATGGCCTACCACCACATCCGCCCACCCATCGGATACTCCATCCCCAAACCACTCTCCACCCTCCTGATGCGAGGCTGGAACATCAACCCAGAGGTCAGTGTGTACCAGAGGCATCACCTCCCATGGTCACTGGTATAACTGTAGACCAGCTGTAGTCTAACCGATGTCTAACTGTTATCTAACTGTAGTCTCACTGTAGTCTGTTATCTAATTGTAGTGTAATTGTAGGCTCAACTCTTAACTGTCGGTCTGAGTGGATCTCAAAAGATGTTAGTCCAGTGTGAGATTTTCAGGTGGATTGACATTATGTTCAACCTTAAAACAGTTGTAATACTATATTACTATATATTATTATATTTTAACAGAGCAATAATTGAACATATATATATATCTGAATGACTCACTCATTATACGCTATATATATATATATATATATATATATATATATATATATATATATATATATATATATATATATATATGTATATATATATATATATATATATATATATGTGAGTCATTCGAATCACTACAGCCACAGCCTATGAGTGAACTCCTTCCTCCACCTCTCTCCTGCCACACCATGTTTGTTTGGCGTGATGTGTGTTGTCTATGGTTGCCATGGGCACCGGGCCCTAAGCAGGTTGCCATAACACTGAAAGAAGAACTTTGATGGTGTGCAGACTCGCGCACAGTTGGGACCGGCAGTAGATCTGAGCTCTAACCACTGACTGTACAAACAGCATACAAACACTGTTGTTGTTTAGGTGTATTGCTCTGATCAGCGTTAACAATATCTAGTAGGTTCATTCAAGGTCAAGTCACATTAATCAAAATAATTATCTAAACTACACAATGCAAATGATCACACATCAGATGTTGATCCTATGCATGTGAGGCTAGATTTTGACATCATAAATAAGGGAATAAAATAACATGACACCTTAGATAAATGTTGAAGTCTAAATAAAATCAATATTTGTATATTTCTCCTTATTCTGTAAACCACCTGATGCCTGTGGTTACTGGGTGGAGGAGAGTGACGTGGTAGTGATGTGGTACTGACATCATAGTAACGTGGTAGTGATGTGGTACTGACATCGTAGTAACATGGTAGTGATGTGGTACTGACATCGTAGTAACATGGTAGTGATGTGGCACTGACATCGTAGTAACGTGGTAGTGATGTGGTACTCACATCATAGTAACGTGGTAGTGATGTGGTACTGACATCGGAGTAACGTGGTAGTGACGTGGTACTGACATTGTAGTAACATGGTAGTGCTGTGGTAGTGACATCGTAGTACCATTGTAGTGACATGGTAATGATGTGGTAGTGAAATGGTAGTGACATGGTAGTGACTTAGTAGTGACGTGTAATGACGTGGTAGTGATGTGGTAGTGACGTGGTAGTGACGTGGTAGTGATGTGGTAGTGACATCATAGTAACATGGTAGTGATGTGGTAGTGACATCGTAGTAACATGGTAGTAATGTGTTAGTGACATTTACATTTACGGCATTTAGCAGACGCTCTTATCCAGAGTGACTTACAAAGTGCTTTGCATCTTAGTAACATGGTAGTGACATCATAGTAACATGGTAGTGACATGGTAATGACGTGGTAGTGACATCGTAGTAACATGGTAATGACGTGGTAGTAACATCGTAGTAATATGGTAGTGACGTGGTAGTGATATAGTAACATGGTAGTGATGTGGTAATGACATGGTAGTGACATCATAGTAACATGGTAGTGACGTGGTAGTGGCATGGTAGTAACGTGGTAGTGACATCGTAGTAACATTGTAGTGATGTCGTAGTGACATCGTAGTGACGTGGTAGTGATGTAGTAACATGGTAGTGATGTGGTAGTGATGTTGTAGTAACATGGTAGTGACATGATGGTGACATCGTAGTGACGTGGTAGTGACATTGTAATAACATGGTAGTGAAATTTTGATAGATAGATAGATAGACAGATAGATAGATAGATAGATAGATAGATAGATAGATAGATACTTTATTGATTCCATGAGTGGGAAAGTAATGTAAGTAATGAAAGTAATGTCATGTGGTAATGACATGGTAGTGACATCGTAGTGATGTGGTAGTGATGTTGTAGTAACATGGTAGTGACATGATGGTGACATCGTAGTGACGTGGTAGTGACATTGTAATAACATGGTAGTGAAATTTTGATAGATAGACAGATAGATAGATAGATAGATAGATAGATAGATAGATACTTTATTGATTCCATGAGTGGGAAAGTAATGTAAGTAATGAAAGTAATGTCATGTGGTAATGACATGGTAGTGACATCGTAGTGATTTGGTAGTGATGTGGTGGTGACATCGTAGTGATGTGGTAGTGACGTGGCGGTGAAATCGTAGTGATGTGGTGGTGACATTGTAGTGATATGGTAGTGATGTGGTGGTGACATCGTAGTGATGTGGTAGGCCTTCATTTAGTCATTTTTATAAAGGGATCACCTACACTCTCACTCTTTGTGTATGTGTGTCTCTCTCTCTGTGTCTCCCTCTGTCTCTCTGACCCCCAGTAGGAGAGACCCGAGTTTTCAGAGGTGGTGGCCAAACTGGAGGAGTGTCTGTGCAATGTGGAGGTAGGAGCCCTGACCTTTAACCTTTGATTTGCCAGGGAACCATGACCTTTTGACCTTTACCCTATAATGTGCCAACAGGAGCCATGACCTTTTGACCTTTACCCTTTGATGTGCCAGCAGGAGCCATGACCTTTTGACCTTTACCCTTTGATGTGCCAGCAGGAGCCATGACCTTTTGACCTTTACCCTTTGATGTGTCAGCACGCCCACACTGGCACCCCCTTCTGACTGCTCTGGTGTGCAGGACTGTGAGCTGTACCACTATCATAGCGTTTGTGACATTTTGTGCCTGTGTCTCTTCCAGCTGATGTCTCCAGCCTCCAGTAACAGTAGTGGGTCCCTGTCCCCCTCGGCATCCTCCGACTGTCTGATGGGGCGTGGGAGTCCTGGGCGCAGTCACGTAGCGGCTCTGCGCTCACGCTTTGAGCTGGAGTACGCCCTGAACGCCCGCGCATACGCCTTCTGGGGCCACGGGTGTGTACACACACACACACACACACACACACACACACACACATTTATGTTTACACTGACTCACAGGTGCACACATATAGACACATACACGAATATATATCTGAACACACTCAACACTGAACCCACTCGGATGCTGAGATATTTACAGCACAAAATGGATATTTGGTGGATTTTACATTCTAAGGGTTATGCAGAGGCTTCAAAGCCCAGATGGTTGTCCACACACAGGCCAGCGCCTGGAGCCAGACAGGAGGTGCAGGACGAGCTGTGCGGTGGAGGTGTGTGGTGGCAGTGTGCGGTGGCAGTGTGAGCCACAGTCCTGCTTCCCAGCCCTTGTGTTGGGAAATGAACTGCAGCTTGACGTGTGGTCGCTAGGAGACAGCGCTAAGGAAACAGTAGCAAGCAAATACAATGAAGCTTGCATGACATTCCTGCTGGGCAGCGTCACTAGTGGCACTTCACCGTTCTTAGAACTGCGTGTGTGTGTGTGTGTGTGTGTGTGTGTGTGTGTGTGTGTGTGTGTGTGTGTGTGAAGGCTTAGCAACAGTCAGCATAACCCCCGAAAAAGGAGGGCGGAGGGAGGGATGATGGAAAGATGACTCATGTGTCACCTCCAGAGCGGAGACAGCAGGCTGAAGGGACTCGAGGAGCACTGGAGGGGCCTGATTCAGTTCTTCTAACTCAGTTCTTCTAATTCAGTTCTTCTAACTCAGTTCTTCTGATTCAGTTCTTCTGATTCAGTTCTTCTAACTCAGTTCTTCTGATTAGTTCTTCTGATTATTCTGATTGCTTGTTTTTTTTATTAAATCAGGTGTGACGGAGCAGGATGTTCAACAAAGTGATAGACTCTGATGAACTGGGTTGTTCATGGGTCTCACAGACTCACTAAGACACACCCCATCTCACTAAAACACCACTACTCACTACAACACGCCCCTACTCACTAACACACACCCCTACTCACTAAAACACCACTACTCACTACAACATGCCCCTACTCACTACAACACGCTCCTACTCACTAACACACACCCCTACTCAGTAAAACACCACTACTCACTAAAGCACACCACTACTCACTAAAACACACCACTACTCACTAAAACACACCACTACTAACTACAACACGCCCCATCTCACTACAACACACCCATACTCACTAAAACACCACTACTCACTAAAACACACCACTACTCACTAAAGCACACCACTACTCACTAAAACACACCACTACTAACTACAACACGCCCCTACTCACTAAAACACACCCCTACTCACTAAAACACACCACTACTCACTAAAACACACCACTACTAATTACAACACGCCCCTACTCACTAAAACACACCCTACTCACTAAAACGTACCACTACTCACTAAACACGCCCCTACTCACTACAACACGCCCCTACTCACTAAAACACACCCCTACTCACTAACACGTGCTATATCAATCATGCTTCAGAGGACAGGTGCTAGCGATACATATGCTAGTTCCTCTGGAGATGTCTGTTTGCCAAAAGCTGAAAACGTAAATGCTGTTTTGCACCGGTGTAATCCCCAAACCTGTGTGTATTTTGAGATGTAGTTTTTCTGTCACTCTCGTAGTTCGGGGCGGCGTGCATCACAGGGGCTGTCTCTGGAGGAGCTCAGGAGGAGCATACACGTCCCCGCCATCGATCGCAATGGTTTGTGTGCAGATCTTTACACACCACTCGTTAAACACCACCCATTAAACACCACTCATAAACACCACCCATTAAACACTACTCACATAAACACCACCCATCAAAACACCACTCGTATAAACACCACCCATCAAAACACCACTCATGTAAACACCGCTCATTAAACACCACTCGTATAAACTCCACACATGTCAACACCACCCATTAAAACACCACTCATGTAACTCAATAAAGCACCACTCATGTAAACACCACTCATTTAAGCACCTCCCATTAAAACACCACTCCTTCACACACGTCTCATTACACAGGACTCTAATTCGAATGTCACCTGTTTGAAAACTCTGTGGTTTGGAGTGCAGGCCTTGGTTCTAGCGAGTCTTCAGTATGAGTCTAGTGGCAGTGGCGGAGTGAATCTGGGCTCTCCTCCCTGTTAGCGCAACAACATCGTTGGTCTTAACACACACCCTGCTCTAACACTCCCAGCTCAGATCATCCTGCCGGTTCTCTGTGATATGGGCAGGCCGTGCTGAGACCGGGAGCGTGGCGCAGGCTTCAGGTTCTGGTGTGGGTTCAGACTGCTGTGTTTCAGGTTCTGGTGTGGGTTCACACTGCTGTGTTTCAGGTTCTGGTGTGGGTTCACACTGCTGTGTTTCAGGTTCTGGTATGAGTTCACACTGCTGTGTTTAACATGTTCTCTCTGGTGTGTGACACATGGTTTGTTCTGTGTTGTTGCCGTAGGATACGTGTCAGATCCCATGAGCACCATACGCTTCCACTCATCCAGCAGCACGACCAGCCTAGAGGACAACAGCTAACGCCAGGACACACACACACACACACACACACACACACACACACACACACACACATACACATACAGTTGTGATCAAATTTATTCAACCCCCACTGAAATAAAGTGTTTTGGCCAGTTTGACATCGATTTTGATCATTTCAGTCATCTTATTTACAATTATATCAAAGAGGCACTTATAAATTAGACAAACATAACATAATATTTATGATGGAATAACCACAAATGTCTTTACTGTGCTCACATCATTATCAGTTTTATTCAACCCCCTAGTGACATTATTTTTTAGTACTTAGTACAACATCCTTTTCCAGTTATGACAGCTTTCAAGCGTGAAGCATAGCTTGACACAAGTGTCTTGCAGCGACCTATGGATATCTTAGCCCATTCTTCATGGGCAAAAGCCTCCAGTTCAGTCACATTCTTAGGCTTGCGCACTGCAACTGCCTTCTTTAGGTCCCACCAGAGGTTCTCAATTGGATTTAAGTCTGGTGATTGCGATGGCCACTCTAGAATGTTCCAGCCTTTCATGTTCAACCATGCTCTAGTGGACTTGGATGTGTGCTTCGGATCATTGTCCTGTTGGAAGGTCCAACGTCTCCCAAGCCGCAGGTTTGTGACTGACTCCATCACATTTTCCTCCAAGATCTCCTGGTACTGAAGGGAATTCATGGTACCCTGCACACGTTGAAGCTTTCCTGTACCATTAGAAGCAAAACAGCCCCAAAGCATAATTGACCCCCCGCCATGCTTCACAGTAGGCAAGGTGTTCTTTTGTTCATAAGCCTGGTTCTTCCTTCTCCAAACATAGCGCTGGTCCATTGTCCCAAACAGTTCTAATTTAGTTTCATCTGACCACAGTACACTGTTCCAAAACCTTTGTGGCTTGTCCACATGACTTTTGGCATACTGCAGTCGACTTTTCTTGTTCTTTGGAGTCAGCAAGGGGGTGCGTCTGGGCGTTCTGGC
Source organism: Brachyhypopomus gauderio (assembly GCF_052324685.1). Taxonomy (NCBI): domain Eukaryota; kingdom Metazoa; phylum Chordata; class Actinopteri; order Gymnotiformes; family Hypopomidae; genus Brachyhypopomus; species Brachyhypopomus gauderio. Next base: position 36,380,349 of record NC_135214.1, read on the forward strand.
ATGGAGGTCTTCGTTATGCAGTGCGCGCCTTATTGTCTGAGCTGAAACTTCAGTGCCCACATCTGACAGGTCTTTTTTCAGTTCCTTAGCAGTCACGCGGGGATTTTTCTCCACATTACGCTTCAGGTAGCGCACAGCAGTCGCGGTCAGGATCTTCTTTCTGCCACGACCAGGTAACGTTTCCACTGTGCCCTTTAACTTGAACTTGCGAATGATACTTCAGATAGTGTCTCTTGGAATATTTAACAACTTCGCAATCTTTTTATATCCATTGCCATTCTTGTGAAGAGCAATAACCTCTTCTCTTGTCTTCTGGGACCATTCTCTTGCCTTCACCATGCTTGGAAACACACCAGTAGATGTCTAGAAGGAGCTGAGTATCACAGTCCTTTTAAATCTGCCTAATTGGTGCTTATCATGCTTGATTGCTGCTCGTTGACATCCACAGATGTTTTCAATACCTGATGGAAAACACTGGAATGAACCTCTGTTCTTAGGAGTGGTAGTCGTAAAGGGGTTGAATAATTGTGTCAATGAAGAAATTACAAAAAGGCCATTTAATACTTTATGACAAAAAAAATTGATGCTATCTTAGTTGCATTTAGTTCTTTAACAAGTCCTTGTAAGATTTCATTATGAACACAATTACAAATGTGCACTGAATTCCATAAAACCCTTCGCAGCATTGGGGGTTGAATAAATTTGATCACAACTGTACATATACACACACACACACACACATACATATACACACACTAACACACACACACACATACATATACACTCACACTAACACTAACAATGTATCTCATGACATTTAAATAATGTATTTCCTGACATTACGTTTGTGTTGCTGCACTGTATTATTTGTAAATCTATTTGTAAACGTAATACAAGCGAACTATTCAACCAGACAGCTATTTGTTGTGAAACAAAATACCATTACAATTTCAAGCAATTTTAAGTATGTCAGCCAAAATTCCAGCACTTTTCAAACCTGAAACACAATGCAAATGTTCCTTCCCCTGTTTTGAGGGGTATTTCTTTACACTACGACATATCCTTACGGACAACACTGCACAGAATGACATGAACGTGCTCGTGTATGGCGTCAAAATAGGACCTAATGTTTTGAGAATCAAAAAACAGAATCCATAACCAAGAAATTACGTTTTGTAATTGAGAAAACTGTCATTAATATTGAGAGTTTAAAAAGCTGGTTTGTAAACACAATATTTGTTTTCAATAGTCTATTTTGAGTTTAATATTCTTGAAGAATCCGTTTTCGTTGCGCCTTTTCTCGTTCGCGCTTCTCTCGGTCTCGGTCTCGCCTCCAGAAGTTTCTCGCTTTTGACTTTTGGACCTGTTTTTATGGGTGGGCGGGATTTACACAGTCATTGGCTGATGGAGTTAAGCCCCGCCCACCCATGCCATTCTACACACACACACACACACACACACACACACACACACACACACACACGATTACAATATACAACAGGGTAGTCGTAACTCCACAACAATCTACTTCAGTCTATCTACTGTGGGTTACTAAAATAGATAATCGTTAAAAATAGCTGATATGAGAAAAAATAAACACACATCTTGCCTGTGTTTGCAGGTGTTGTGCCGAATTCCGACTCCCCTCGCGTGCACGCGCATATAGACGCTTCAGACGATAATCGCCATTTCCGTTGTTTCTATGCACAAATAAGTACTAATTATACCACAGTTAGTTCCGACCCTACAATGTGATTGGCTGAGAGGCGATCTAGGAGTGCCAATATTACATGTTATAGCACTGTAACCGAAGCTCTCCATGTATTACTCCGCCACATACAGGTAACCTAGCAACGAAGCGGCGTTTACAAGCCAAACAGCGCAACTACAAACAAGTATCAAAAGTATCAAAATGAATTACACGGATTTAATTAAATCTATTGGCTTCGAAACCATTTGTTTCGATCTGAAACTGGAGGATGACGTTATAAATGACCAGCCTGATTTCCTCCAATGAGCCTCCAAGGTTTGTCATGCTTACAAATAATGATTTGGATGAACTGGAAATGCAGAAAAACGAAATTAATACCGTTAAACAAACGTCCTGGGCTCTTAACGTATTTACATCCTGGTTAAAGAGCAACAACACTGCAGTCGATTTTAGTATTATCAACAAAAATGAAATGAATCAGCTTTTACGACGTTTTTATGGATCCGTCAGAAACGTGAAGGGAGAGTTATATGGCATCAGCAGCTTCGTTGGTTTAGAGCTGGACTGAACATATACCTGAACGAATCAGCCGTGGATGGTCAATAATTGTACTTTATTTTTAATAAATACAACTTTATCAACAGTTGTTTTTGTGTATATTTACCTCTATAATATTTATTGGGTAAGGCTGTTCCAGTGTTGTGTAAGTTTAGCAGCGAGCCATTGAATAGAACTATTTTAACTGGCGGAGTGTTTTTAACCAAACAGGTCATATTTTCTCGTCCTCTTTTACTCAAAATCTTTCAATAAACAGCGATAATGGAACTGTGGTATAATCGCAATAATACACTCGAGGTTCGTGCTATAACGGGTAATATCGGCACTGCTGTGCTGATCTACGGCACTCGGCCTGCGGCCTCGTGCCTACGACCGCAGCACAGCAGTGCCGATATTACCCGTTATAGCACTCCCTCTCGTGTATTATTGCGTCATTGTTAGGACAAACCTAGAGTGCTCAGTGAAATAAGTTATAATCACAGTACCCGAACCCACCCCAATTAACAGGGGAGTACTGTGATTATAACTTATTTCACTGAGCACTCTAGGTTTGTCCTAGCTACATAATAAGATATATTTAGGTAATAATTGTCTATTTTATATTTTATTTTATTAAAAATTAAATAAGTCAGGTTGTCATTAAGATATATAAGATGCACGGTTGTCTGTAATGACGTGGAACAAAGTCACGTAGTCGGAGGTGAACTTCGGTATATCAAGTGTGTTACTGTTCTCGTAATTCTCGGCATTCGATCCTCCTGAGTGCTACGGTAACAATCAATCTCGTACATTACATTTTATTTAAAACATTTAACACCCGTGAATCAGTGTCTTTATTTGGATATAGATAATGCTGCATTGTTTCCTGTGGTAGATCATTAACAATTAGTACTTATTTGTGCATAGAAACAACGGAAATGGCGATTATCGTCTGAAGCGTCTATATGCACGTGCACGCGAGGGGAGTCGGAATTCGGCACAACACCTGCAAACACAGGCAAGATGTGTGTTTATGTTTTCTCATATCAGCTATTTTTAACGATTATCTATTTTAGTAACCCACAGTAGATAGACTGAAGTAGATTGTTGTGGAGTTACTACCCTGTTGTATATTGTAATCGTGTGTGTGTGTGTGTGTGTAGAATGGCATGGGTGGGCGGGGCTTAACTCTATGGAGTCAAATTAGGGTCTTTAATGGTGACGAAAAAAAAATTATATCGCAAATATAAGATTAGCATTTTGCATTTTACATTCCTGATTTGTTTCTGCAATACTTTCCCTCTTTTGCGTTTCTTTCTTTTCTTTGCGTTTCACATTTTATGTTGCTGCTTTTTTTTGCAATACTTTCTCCCTTTTGCATTTCTTTATTTTGTTTGCGCGTCACTGCTTTTCTTTGCGTCTCGCATTTTACGTTCATAATTTTTTTTTGCGCTTCTCTTTTCTTTGCTCCGGTTTTACCCTCTGTGTGGGGGCCGGGAAAGAGGCGTGGCCAAGAGCGAAAGGCGTGCTGTGAACGTTCAGCGTCATCAGTTGAACCGTCACACAGCGCGGCAATTTGGTTACTGGTATCATGGCAGACGGTCGCCCAGCTGGACCACAGGTATATGCGTGCAGACATAGACATCAGGTGCTAAAGCACCACCAACTCTGCCCTTTATCAACGAAAGTGCCCTTTTAAAACTTCGTTTAAAAAATATATATTATTATTATTATTAACATTTTACTGAGGTCGGTTTGAAATGATCTTTTGAAAACCTGAGCGAATAAAAACAATGCCCTGAAATGCGCCACCACCTCGCAGCAGTTCAGTTCAGCGAGTGGAAGGAAGCTGAACTGACGCTGAACATTCACAGCACGCCTTTCGCTCTTGGCCACGCCTCTTTCCCGGCCCCCACACAGAGGGTAAAACCGGAGCAAAGAAAAGAGAGAAGCGCAAAAAAAAATTATGAACGTAAAATGCGAGACGCAAAGAAAAGCAGTGACGCGCAAACAAAAGAAAGAAACGCAAAAGGGAGAAAGTATTGCAAAAAAAAAGCAGCAACATAAAATGTGAAACGCAAAGAAAAGAAAGAAACGCAAAAGAGGGAAAGTATTGCAGAAACAAATTAGGAACGTAAAATGCAAAATGCTAATCTTATATTTGCGATATTATTTTTTTTCGTCACCATTAAAGACCCTAATTTGACTCCATATAACTCCATCAGCCAATGACTGTGTAAATCCCGCCCACCCGTAAAAACAGGTCCAAAAGTCAAAAGCGAGAAACTTCTGGAGGCGAGACCGAGAGAAGCGCGAACGAGAAAAGGCGCAATGAAAACGAAAACGGATTCTTCAAGAATATTAAACTCAAAATAGACTATTGAAAACATAAATATTGTATTTACAAACCAGCTTTTTTAACTCTCAATATTAACGACAGTTTTCTCAATTACAAAACGTAATTTCTTGGTTATGGATTCTGTTTTTTGATTCTCAAAACATTAGGTCCTATTTTGACGCCATACTATTTTGACCCCATACTCGTGCTCTCACAGGTTCACGCGCAGCATGCAGAGTCGAGCGCTACAGTCAGATGCAAAAGTAGAACTGAGCCAAGAAGAAAGCAAAAATATATATTTTTACTAGGGAAAATAAAACTAGTAACGCACAGTTACTTGGATAAGTAACTTTAATCTGATTACTGGACTGGAAATATTAACTCGTTATATTACTCGTTACTGAAAAATGTGGTAAGATTAGAGTAATGCGTTAATAAGTAACACTGACCAGGACATGCTTGGGAGCAGGAGATGGTAACAACTATTTTATATATGACTTTTGTAGCCTACGTATTGCGTATTTTCTTTGTCTTTTATCGCCAATACAGTTGGGAATTATGTAAGCTCCTGTCCTAGAATGACATTCAAACAATTACACTTGAAAACTATTTAAACACACACACACACACACACTCCTGGGGTGCTCCTGTACATATGTTTTATGCCTAAGGATTACATTTTACTAGTTTTATTACAGCATAATGTTCATTACAAATACAACTTTATATTTGAATAATGTAATGTCATTTTTGCATATCAATAAAAGATGACATGAAACAAGACAGATGAATGTTCATATGATATTAGATTGATTTAATTCCTTTTTTATTTTCAGTTTGAATTATGTAAAGGAATCAAAATCATGGAGAGAGATGAGAGGAAGTGTTTTCACATCAGCAGAGGGGGCATGACCCTCGGGGGGGGTGCAGGATGTGACAACCCTACAACACCACAAACATGCCCAGTGTGCACTCACCTTGAAATCATAAGTGTGAAGCGTGACAAACACAGTGGAATTGCAAGTGTGTTTACAGGTCATAAAGGTCCTGTGTGTTTACAGGTCATGAAGGAGACACTGTATGTTCAAAACAGTGTGATGGTCAGTCGTGGTTTTTCTACCCACGTGTTAAGTGGAATCATAAGAAATAAACATCTTGTACTATACTGGATTAAATTACACATTTACAATTACACCTTAAAATCCCAATCTAGAACTTTAAGGAGACAGAGAAGAAGGCAAAGAGAGGGAGTGTGTGTGTGTGTGTGTGTGTGTGTGTGTGTGTGTGTGTGTGTGTGTGTGTGTGTGTGTGTGTGTGTGTGTGTGTGTGTGCGTGCGTGCGTGCGTATATGTGTTCGTGTGTGTGTGTGTATGGGTGCTTGTTTGTGTGTGTGTGAGTGTGTGTGTGTCTGCTTTCCCTGCTATGACTACTGCTCTTGGACCCAATCGAGTGGCACAGACCTCCTGTTTCATTTAATCATTATAAGGAGACGTAAACACACCATGCTGCCCTCGTGCTGTGATGGCTGGGAGACAGTGGGACACTCCAGTCACTCCAGTCACACCAGCCAACAACATCAACTCCTGCCCCACAAACAGCTGCACTGTCTCCTTATTACGCTTCATTCAGATCTGCTTTTAGAAGTTTTCCACCAAACATGTTTTAAGTGACAGAACAGTTGAACAATAAGCTTCAATAAATAAAGTTAAATAAAATAAGTTAAATAAATATAAAGTTAAATTAATAAGTTAAGCTGTTTCTACACGTAACATATGTCCCAACCCTTCTACTGTGTACAGGTGTGTGAAGTTGTCCTGTGTCCTTACGATCGTCCCCCAGTGTCCAGCAGTTTTCCTGGCAACACAGAACAGCTTCTCTCCTTAGTTCTGATCATCCACACAACACCGTAATGATGTGTGTACTGAACACAAACACAACACCGTAATTATGTGTGTACTGAACACAAACCCTACACCATAATGTGTGTACTGAACACAAACACAACACCATGATGATGTGTGTGTACTGAACAAACACTACACCGTAATGTTTGTACTGAACACAAACACTACACCGTAATGTGTGTACTGAACAAACACTACACCGTAATGATGTGTGTGTACTGAATACAAACAACACCGTAATGATGAGTGTACTGAACACAAATCCTACACCGTAATGATGAGTGTACTGAACACAAATCCTACACCGTAATGAAGTGTGTACTGAACACAAATCCTACACCGTAATGATGTGTGTGTACTGAACACAAACACTACACCATGATTATGTGTGTATTGAACACAAACACTACAGCATAATGATGTGTGTGTACTGAACACAAACACTACAGCGTAATGTACTGAACATAAAAACCAGTGTTATCAGATCTGCGTTCTGCCACAAGTCTTAAGCTCGTCTAAAGACTATACACTTTTGTAAGTTTTGTAAGTTACTCTGGATAAGAGCGTCTGCTAAATGCCGTAAATGTAAATGTAAATATACGACATACAAAATGGAAGATTACTCCTACTGAATATTTTACATTGTTGTGCTTGGTCTTTGATGTGTTGTTGTCTTCTATGGGAGCAGTTGTGGGACGATACAGATGGAGTTAGAGCACAGGACACACAACCATCAACATGAGAATGGAAGCTGTAATGTGACTGTCCAATTATGAGTCCCTAAATCATCGTCTAGGCAACTGCAGGGCCAATCCTTGGAAGTTTAATAGTATTATTTACCATAATAAATGTGCATGCGTCATTATGGGCTGTGCTGGGTTTTTTGCTTTTTTTCAAAGGCTCCAATATTCAAATTTGAGCTGATTCTGCAAGTCCCGTGTTTCTCTACACAAACATTTGGAAGCAGATCTTCCTTCAGAGCCCTGCTAGAGTGTCTTTTTAAGATATGCTTCTGTCTGAATAATGATCGATGGATAAATATCCTGGCATGTTACTCAGCTATCTTGACTAATATCAACCTTCATCACTGAAGGTGATGACAGGTTAATGATGTTACCAACAGCAACACCTTGCTGGTGCCCAGCTGTGCTCTGTGGAAGATCTTCCACTCCAGGGCTCTCCCTAGGTTCAGGTTCTAAAGCTTCGTTCTCCGTGTTGGTGCTCTCAGCTGGATCTTTGGTCTCTTCTGCCTCTCCGTTAACCCTCTTCTCATTGTCGGGGGATCTGAGGCTCTTTGTGTCCTCCAGCGGCTCGACGAACGTCTCAAAATACCTGGCGGCCTGGTGGATGCTCACCCAGTTACTAACCAGATCCCCCTGACCTGCTGGAGCAGCGGCGGGTGGAAGTCCAGCCACGTCCTGCAGTGGCTGCCATACTGGATGGGAGACAGAAGAAGCCGAGTTTGCTCCAGCTGTGTTGACTTCCTCAGCCGCTCCGGTCCTCGACGTGTCTTCGTTAGTGGCTAATGCAGCTTGAGTGTTGTCTCCTACGCAGGCCATGGGGTTCACCTCTGATTCTGTGTCTGCAAGCTCTTCTGCATTAACTTTGCCATCAGACCTGAGTGCAGCATGATCACTGTCATTCTCAACCTTGGACGATCTGGTCTCTTGCTTCTCTTCTTTCTCACCATCATCCTGCTCATCTTCCACACCTTCTTCGTTGCTGGCGTCTTGCTTTGCTCCTGTTGGGTTTGTGCCTCCATCTCTTTCCTGTGTAGTTTCCTCCTGCTCTTCATACTCTGTGTGACTACCAGGCATTTTTTCATTTCCCACTTCTACTGCACTGCTGACTGAAGGTTCTTGCAGGCCCTCGTGAATGGTGGGGTCTGAGTCTTCTTTCTTTTTATCGTTCTTTTCTTGTTTCACTTTGTCATCTTGCACTTCATCTTGTATTTCTGCCTCAGTTTGTGCTTCCTCTTCAGTCTCCTTCACTGATTCATTCTCCTTCACTGATTTGGTCGTCTTCACTGATTCGTTCTCCTTTACTGATTCGGTCTCCTTCACTGATTCATTCTCCTTCACTGATTCATTCTCCTTCACTGATTCATTCTCCTTCACTGATTTGGTCTCCTTCACTGATTTGGTCTCCTTTGCTGATTCATTCTCTTTCACTGATTCATTCTCCTTCACTGATTTGGTCTCCTTCACTGATTCGTTCTCCTTTACTGATTCGGTCTCCTTCACTGATTCGTTCTCCTTTACATCTTCCTCAGGTTTATCATTATTCAGGTCTTTGCTGTCATTGCCAAACTTGCTCTCTTCCTCTTGTTGAGTGTCTTTCTCCGTTATTGGCTCTGTTTCTCCTTCCCCACCATCTTTCTCTGGCTGGTCTTCACTCTCACTGACTTCGATATTTCTTTCGTCCAGTTGTGCTATAGCAGCTCCATCTTCCTCCATCTCCATCTGAGGACACTGCTCACCCTCCAGTCCTTGACTCGCCTCCACCCAATCAGCTCCATCTCTGCCTGCTGACTTCTCTTCTCCATCATCTCCATCCCCACCTGACCTTTCTTGATTCTCCTCAGCTTCATGAGCTCCAGCGTTCTCAGCGGAGGTCCCACTGTGTCCTGCTTCATCAGGTTTCTTCACCCCACTTTCTAACTCTACATCTGGTTCATTTGGTTGTGCCTCTTCAGGTTCAACCTTTATTGATCCACTTTCTTCCACTTGTTCTTTCCGTGGCTTATTGCAGTCTAGATCTTCACTGCTGTCGACAGGTTTACTAGCACCTTCTGGTTCAGCTTCTTTCTCTGCTACGGATTCTGTTTCTCTCTGTTCATCAGTTTTTTCAACATCACTCTCCACATGTCTCTCCTGTGAGCTTTCCTTTTCTCCCTCAGTAACATCCAAATTGGATCCACTCACCTCAGATGGAAGCCCCTGGACACCATCCTGAAGATGTCCTGTCAGTTCTCTACCTTTATCCTCACCCTCTTCCTGCACTGTCATCTTCTGATCACCCACACTGCACTCTTCCAAACTTCCCATAATCCCTTCAGTTCTCTCCTCAGTGCTGTCCTTCTCTTCTCTATGTTTTTCTTCACCATCCTCAAAGGTTGTTTCCTCTCCTTGTGCCCTGATCTCCTTTTGGTTCTCAACGTCAGGAGATTCTCCTCCCGTACCTCCCGCTGGTCCTCCACTCTCATCTTTCTCTTCTCCTTCCGTGGTTTTTTCCTGGCCCTGTGCCTCAGTGTGCCGATTTGCCTCCTCCGGATCGCCCACGCCAGGAGTGTCACCTACATTTGTCTCTCCAGGCTCGTCGGACTGAACCTCTGTGATCAACTCTCTCTGTTCGATCTGAAGTTCTCCTGTATCGGGTTCCTCTACACGAGTGTCTGCTGTTTCGTCTGCTCCATTTTGACATTTGGCCTCTTCCTGTGCTTCTGTTACCAGCAACTCCTCTGCGTTAGAGTCTTTCACCTCCCCTGTCTGCACATCATCAGGTTTCTCTGACATTTCAGGTTCTTCAGGAACTTCAGGCTTAGTCTGCTCCTCGGTTGTGTCCGAGTCCTTTCGTTGTCCTCCAGCAGGCTGCTCATCGTGTTGTCCCTCTGCGTCCTCCTCCTCCTCCTCCGGCCCCTCCTTCTTCTCTGGCTGTGTTTTCTCCTGTGTTTCCTCATCTAATTCCTCTACAGGCTGCTGTGAGTCTCCATGTCCTTGTGTCCAAGCCTCTCCGGGTGCAGTGTGCTCACAGATCTCCTCCCGCTCCACGCCTTCCCACTGCGCTGTGTCCTTCTCTGAACCTGTAACAAACGGCAGTTTGACACACGCTGATATAAACACATCACCTTTAGACACCGCTACATAAACGTGTGACCTTTACACACGGCAATATCAACACGTTAACCCCCAAACCACATTCCTTCAGCAGGACTGTGTCACAGTGTGATTATGGTAACTCAGGGGCATGAATATCTGCAATTGACCAGACTTGAAGAGGATGACATACAGGGTGGTGAGAGTGGCTGGTTAAGGTTGAGGGCAGGTGTAGAGGTGTGTGGAGTATGGAGCACCACCTGCTCCTGCATCAACAAGACAATTTTGTGGCTGGAGGGTGTCAGAACACCCCCCTGAAAGACTGGAGTAACAGGCAGGGAGAGTGAGCGAGAGTGAGTGAGTGTGAGTACGTGAGAGAGTGAGAGAGAGAGACAGTGAGAGAGTGAGAGTGAGTGAGAGAGAGAGTGTGAGTGAGTGTGAGTGAGAGAGTGAGTGAGAGAGTGAGAGACAGTGAGAGTGAGTGAGAGAGTGAGTGAATGAGCGAGAGTGAGTGAGAGTGAGTGAGAGAGAGTGATTGAGAGAGAGTGATTGAGAGAGAGTGATTGAGAGTGAGTGATTGAGAGTGAGAGTGATTGAGAAATTGTGAGTGAGAGTGAGTGAGTGAGAGTGAGTGAGTGAGTGAGAGTGAGTGCTGTGGTACCTTGGCTGCCCTGTGGGGTCCTGACAGACGCAACATCGTCCTCCTCTGTGCTGGTATCACTCAGCTCTGGCTCCGATTGGCGCTCAGACACTCCCAGAATGCTCTCTGCCAGCTTCTCCTGCACAGACTTGGCTTGGGTCAGACATGGAGGAGAGAGAGGAGCACCCAGCATGGGTCAGACATGGAGGAGAGAGAGGAGCACCCAGCATGGGTCAGACATGGAGGAGAGAGAGGAACACCCAGCATGGGTCAGACATGGAGGAGAGAGAGGAGCACCCAGCATGCCAGGCGTGCGGTTAAAAGCTCGGACCAATCAGCTCTCACCTTCACACACTCAAAGTCACTCAAAGCTTATGCTCGAGGAAAAAATTTGAATATTAAAGGACTTAATATATTTCAATGTGAAAAGCATAAACATGATAAATAAAGCACATTGCTTGCACAAGGTAGAACACATTAGCAAGAAAGGTTTAAAAACACACAAAATTAACACAAAATATAAGTCTTAGAAGAGTTTATTAGCAAAACAGCAAGTGAATGAAGGCATGCAGGAGATAATAGAGCAAACGTCTTCACTGGACACATCACCAAACACTCCACCATCTCAAACACTTCATTCATTAAACACAACAACATGTGGGATTTTCATTTTTACCTGATAACAAATCATATATGACACTGACATGTGACTCTGGCTGATGATTTCTAAATCCTCAACCACCCTTCTGCTCACCAAATCTACAAAATTGTTCATATTGTTAGACATACCACAGGTGTTTATACTGGTGTTTATAAAGGTGTTCACACTGTTACACTGTCAGACATGAATTGGGTTGACTGGACCTAACTGAATTTGGTCACTCGCTACTAATTGAGTTTGGTCAGTCGCTACTGAGAAGCTTCTAGAACACCAGAACACCAGAAGTAAAACATCTGACTCCCACATGTACCATCAAGATTTAAAGATGGTCATGACACAGACTGGTGGTGATGAAAAATATAGCATATGAGAATCAAGCACAGTCAATACGAAACACATCAACATTGGTTAGGAATGAAACTCTTGAGCCCAAGGAAACCACAATGAAATGAAAACTTGTGAAACTCAGAATGCATCAAAACAAGCAGTGCAGACATGCATGGCACAGTATTTTTAGTCTTTCATTAGTAAATATATACACCATATTCTCAGTAGCCTAACACAACTCTCTAAATGAAGCTTTATTTTGTTATATTATTATTCATTCTATAGGTTATACAAATGTGACATGTAGATTAAAATTAGGATAATAAAAGTCTTACCATTTTTTTAAATAACATTTCCACCTTTTTTTTAAGTCAAAGAATACTGGCATATATTGTGTATAGCAGTGATGACAGAAGCGTAAAGGTCATTATTCAGCATGCAGCAACACAGGTAAGACATGTTCATCTTTAATCAACACCACAGTCATTACACATGCAGACATTTTAACCCAAAACACCTTTTTCCACAGAACTGGGTCCATAACTAATGCTTCACCTGCTGCTCTCCCTGCATGCTTTAGCTTAATTTCAACAATTTACTATTGTTGAATCAATTATGAATTAACAATTAATTATTATAATGGTTGCTGATTAATAATGATTTAGAAGCTTAGAAACTCTAAAGATCCCAGTTCTACTGGCAAAAGCCATTAGAAATAAACAGGTGTGATGTATCACACCTGGCTAACCTGAGTGCAGGTACTCACCTCTCTTTGGCCCCGCCTCCTTGGATTCATCAGGTTGCTCTCCAAGCTCCTCCCTCTCTCCATTGTCTTTCTCTGTGTCTTCGGACATCTCCACGCCACTCTTCTCCGTGGGATCCACAGGACCACTGTGGATGTCCGTATCTTCTGCTGCGAGCTGAGGGAGAGACACTGACGCAGTCTCCACATCTTCTTGGCCCTGATCCATGCTGCTGTCTTTTCCAGAGGTCAGAGTTGAATCTTGTCTCTCGAGTCGCACATTCTCTTCTGGGACAGCAGCTGTGATGTGTTCTTCGTCTTTGGGCTCTGTCATGCTATCATTTTCATCTTCCTCACTCTCTGAAGAGCTGCTTGTCAGACCACATGATGCGGACGATAATCGTTTCACTCCTGAGGAGATAACATGCAGGAGAATTCATGTAATCAGAAGCAAACTTCACCTGCTCAGTAGCAGTGCACATTGCTACAGTTCTTGAAGATCTCCACAAGCAGACCGTGTGAGCTTTACACTAGTAAGTGCACATTTCTAGACCTGGTGAAGCTGGACTACTGCTCTAAAACACTGCATTCCTCCAGTCCAGATGCCTATGAGTGTCACACACTTGTGGCCCAGTGTTAGACTGAACAGATCTGTCTGATTAATGGGAAAAACACTGACTCTGTTTGTCTTCAGATTCATTATCCGGGTCTCGACTTTTTCCTGTCACTTCATCCTCATCTTCATTTTTCTCTTTCCCTCTGGTCTCCTCCTCTTCCTCCCTGTTGGGAGAGGGTGATGTTTCGTCCTCCACAGGACCTTCATCATCAGCCTCAAAGTCTTCCTCATAGTCTACAGGGAAGACAACAAGCCTACTTCAACCACAATCTATAATCAATATGACGGAATATGTACTTATCTGTATAGGGTCATAATGAAAACACATTACATATTAAATATCTTATATATATATCACGTATATATTATCAGGATATATATCAACCAGTGTCATGTCATGAGTATCAAAAATAAACAAGTCTTCACAAGTCAAGCAAATACATTTTCTTCTCCGTCAGCTTGTTTGATGGGGTTCCTGGTTTGTGGCATGAGCACTTCTTGAACATATATTGAGCGCTTAGGACTTCTCAAGTCTTCTCTAGTATGTCTCTAGTCTTCTCTAATACTTCTCTAATATGTCTAGTCTTATCTAGTATGACTAGTATTTCTCTATTCTTCTCTAGTTTTCTCTAGTACGTCTCTGGTCATCTCTAGTACATCTCTGGCACTTCTCTAGTATGTCTCTAGTCTTCTCTAGTTTTCTCTAATACATAGACCAGAAAGATGCTGCATCTTATGGTACCATTTTTGCCTCTATTCTCCTGAGTTTCGTGTGGTCCATGGGACTCTGGCTTCAATTCCTTCCCCTCCTCTTCAGAGTTTTCCTGGGTCTTGGAGATAAGAGGGTCCTCTCTGATTCTCTTTGGTGGAGTGGGTTTTTTGTCCAAGCCCATGGCAATAATGCACCTAGACAATGATACTCAATCTAGCTTACCATGCCCTAAAAAACACAGATATGGTTGATTGACATTTAAAGAAAGAGATTTAAAAACGTGAAACTACCTACCAAACTACATAGCTTAGTAGTTCTTTATCTTCCAAGCCCAGGATCAGTGTAAGGGAAGGCTCTTACCTGTACCAGGTGGGATTCTCACCTGTAGCAGGGTGATGCCCCCTCGACCCCGAAGAAGCCGAAGTGAGCGTGGCGTCCCCCGAGGCGCGAGCCCTTCCTGTGCTTGAACTCGCAGCAGGAGCTGAGACGCTCCACCTGCAGCCCGTTCAGGAAGAAGGTCAGACTGAAGGGGAAACCTCTGTGACGCCGTGAGACAAACTGGAACGTCTCTGCCGCAGGACAGGAGACACCAGGATAGGAGACACCAGGACAGGAGACACCAGCATCAGCACGGACACACCAACAACACTTCCTGCCACTTCCTTCAGCCCCGCCCACCACATGACACCTGAGAGATCTTGACCTGGACTACGAAGGTGTGCACTGTGGTAAACTTCACTGTCTCCCAGCCGTAGTACAATAAGTGTTATATATGGTTGCAGGGTTGCAACTACATACTTTCTGAGGTGTATGCAAACATATTATCGGCGCCCCCCCCGCACTCCACCTCCCACCCCACCAACTTGGCAAATAATTTTCTGGCATCGATTTGGCGCCCCCTCTAGTGCAGCGCCCCTATGCGTCGCATAATCTGCATACCCCCTTTTTGCGCCACTGTATGGTTGTATCAGTCACTCTCATACTCACAATCTCCATTATGTTGTGATGAAATTTGGAAACTAATAATGAAAGATTAGTTCTAAAGATTCAGACTAATCAGACCAATCCAAACAAATGACAAATAATTCAGGAGCAACATGTAAACAGAGTTCCAGCACACAGGGAGTGAAACACTTCCAAACACATCAGCCCATCACCCTAGTCACACATCTGGTCAGACGCCACCATGAACAGACCTCCTTCTGTGAGCTTCCCTTTGTAGACACACAGGTTCTCTCCCCCACAGTGCTGCTGGAAGACCTTCACCTCGTCCCTCTCGTCCACAAAGTCATGAGAGAGGTGCACACTCTTGCCCAGGTACACCATCCTCACAGAGACTACACTCCGGACAGATGTCCGCTGAATAACGCCGTCCTGTGGAACATTATGTTCATGAGGAACATCTCCCAATGGGGGGGTGAGATGTTACACAGAAATCATGTGTTTGCCCAGGTCTTGGAGCTAGAGTTTATTTACAGGGTTAGAGACCTTAAAACAGTGGTGCTGAAGCCCAGCAGAATAATTTAAGTGGAACATACAGCAGGTCATTACCTAGAATGAAGACTGTAGGGATTCATCTGTAGAGTTCAATCTGTATGACCTTATTTGGGTGTAGCAGAGCAGGAGTATCACTCTGCAGAGCTACAGCAGAGTTATATAAACCCTACAGCAGAGTTATATAGACCCTACAGCAGAGTTATATAGACCCTACAGCAGAGTTCTACAGACCCTACAGCAGAGTTCTACAGACCCTAAAGCAGAGCTCTACAGACCCTACAGCAGAGTTCTACAGACCCTAAAGCAGAGCTCTACAGACCCTACAGCAGAGTTCTATAGACCCTACAGCAGACTTCTATAGATCCTATAGCAGAGTTCTATAGACCCTACAGCAGAGTTCTATAGACTGTACAGCAGAGTTCTAAAGACCCTACAGCAGAGTTCTATAAACCCTACTGCAGAGTTCTATAGACCCTTTAGCACAGTTCTATAGACCCTACAGCACAGTTCTATAAATCCTACTCCTGGGACCATTAGTCTTTAAGGCTCTGAGAGCCATCAAGAGGTTCAGTGTCTTGCAGCTCTGCACCCAAGACTAGAGCCACACTGACCTCTGTCTCAGTAGCGGTGGCAACATCGGGGGCTGTGGTGGGTCGTAACCTTCGACCCCGTAGTGTCCCGTTCCCCATTGGGCCTTTGTCTCTTCTCTTAGTCAGCGGGGGCACTGGAGTCACGAAGTTGTTGATGACCGGAAGCCGGTAAGGGGAGACGTTAGATGAGAAGTCGGCCAGGGTCAGGTGTCTCATCACATCCCTGTCGAACTGTCAAAACAAACCAAACCACAAAGTCTACTCACCAACTGCACTCTGCTACACACCCTTCCAACATGGGGCAATATGTCATGCATTATATTAAACAGCACACATGAAAACAACACATTTATATTTTGTTCCAGGTTTTCTCGAGAGAACCTTCTGAATTGTGTACAGGGGCATCCTGCAGTATTGGTTTGATAAATGGCTTTTACTTAATGCACAGGGTGCAAAAGGGAGGTTTTGTAGAAGAGAGTATGGTTACAGGTATATGACCCATAGGGCTGTGTGAGGAACCCACTCTGGGGAGACAGGTCTCACCGCAGAGCTGAACGGGTGGTCGGTGTCGTTGACCGAGTCCTGGTGTCTATGGCGGGATGAGTTGCGCTTCAGTGACCCTGACGTGCTGTTACTCTTAAGGGGTTTCAGACGAATGGGTCTCTGCATCTTCCCTGGGGCTGTGTTCGGCCTTGAAGAACCCGCCTGAAACACAGACAGATCATCAGTGACCCAGCAGAACTGCTGGACAAGAACACCCACCCTCACCACATGGCCACACGTGCTCCTGTTTTATTCTGGCTGGAAATGATATTTGCAAGGATCAAATCAATCAGAATCATACTTAACACGCTCGCGCACGCGCGCACACACACATACACACAAACACAAACACACACACATTCAAAAAACAAACCAATCAAAAGTCTCTGCACCATACATCATTCTGTGGTGAAGACTCTAGAATGTTCTGATCTTTTCCTGGAGGCACATCTGGGTTTCTGGATGTCCTATATCCACATATCTATATACTACACACAAGAGACACATTTGTCTCTACAAACTGCTTAAACATCATCTAATTGATGATTTGACTTACTGATGCCTTACCTGACTAATTAATGCGCTGCAGGTCTTTAGGCTCATTAACACACATGAAGTAGCCATTTACTTAAATACTATTTCCTAAATGAAATTTGATAAACCAGTTTAGCAAAAATGAAGGATCTTACCCCAACTCTAAATTAAATTTCATATACCCTAAATTAGATTTTAGTTTAGGAACGAGGACCCTTCATTTGTGCTGAACTGATCCATTAAATTCCAGTCATGAAGCAAAGCTGAACTGTGTCTGCAGCACTGAAGATGAGACAGGTGCTCCAGCATGAATCGAGAGCACGTTGCATTTCAACCATTCATACTGGGTTTATTCCCCCTGCATCTGCTGGTGCAGTAGACCTGAGGGTCCTGCTGTATCTGAGATATCTCATCTGTCCTGAAGCTTCAGGACACATGCTGTCAGAGGAGTGCTCAGCGAAAGACCACGACAGCAGTCAAACACAGAAGCACAGAAAGTCAGTATAGAAAATAAACAAACTGTAAGAAACCTGAACAAATAACATCCGAGACTTTACAACAACAACCATACAGGTCAACGTGACAAGGGACAAGAAAAGACCATGTCAAATACATCAATAAGAATAATTTAAACATAACTGTCATATATGACATCATAAATAAATAGATGTTTCAGGATGGATGCGCTGCAGGTGTGATCTTGAGAGACGACAGGAGGTGTGTGTGATCCACTGTGGTACACAGGAGGTGTGTGTGATCCACTGTGGTACACAGGAGGTGTGTGTGATCCACTGTGGTACACAGGAGGTGTGTGTGATCCACTGTGGTACACAGGAGGTGTGTGTGATCCACTGTGTTACTCTTACTGATTCTGTGGATTCTGAGTTTTCAGCGTCAGGCCCAGACTGCCGTGTGTGCGACCTCCTCGGTCCCGTTGGTGGCCGCGGGGAACGTGTAATGACAGGGTCGTCCTCATACCTGTTAGAGCGCTCCCCCTGGACGCACGCGCAAACCATTACAAAACCTCAGAACGCAGTCATTACTCACACAACTATTACGACATTATTATGACGTTCAAGACCAATAAAAATGTAATGCACCTTAATTTTATTCACCCTTTCTCTTCTTTCAAATTCTTCCAGTTTTCGCCTGATTTCTATTTGATGGAGACGCTGTTTGAACAGAGCATTAAAAAGCATTATTCACCACTACCTCAGAGCCGGATCCTAACTGGATCCTAACTGGATCATAACCGAATCCTATCTGCGTCTGGGTCCCAGTGCCGCTGCTGGGGCCCTGAATCAGCTGGGAATGTGAGGAGTGTGACATTACTAAAGCTGGGTGGGATGTCCCTTGTGGGAAGTGTAGTACTGAGTGGGCATGTGGGAAGTGTAGTACTGAGTGGGCTTGTGGGAAGTGTAGTACTGAGTGGGCTTGTGGGAAGTGTGCAAGGCCTCACGCACCTCCAGCTCCAGGACCTTGTGGAAGATGGCTTGAGCGAGACACTCTCGCACGTGTCTCTGCTGGGCTCTCCGGAACAGCTTGTGTCTGTACTCTTTTTCTGGAACAATCCGCCCACTCCTGCTGACCTGATACACACACATGCAGTGTGTTTACACACTCACACAGATGATCTACAGAGCCCTGTGGATCAGGGGAATCCATCTCAACTCACTATTAGCCAAACATCTTAGGTTTGTTTGATCAACATGAATTAACAAATTGGCTGTCAATGTGCTCTGATTATCTCTCTTATTAATGGTGTTCTCATTCAACGTAGGTATTATTTGTATTTAAAATAACAGTAAGAGAGGGATATTTTAACATGCATTGTGATTACGTACCAAGCCCACTTTTTGAAGATGTCTTCGTATTCTTGTGTTGTTGAAGTAACCAATTAGATGTTTGTCTGTCAGACTATTATAGGCTCCCAGAAGTCTAGGGAGAAATATATTATTTGAGAAACATGAGTTTTGACCTAAAAAGATTCATAAATCACCACACAGCTGCCATGCTGCTAACCACCCCACACTACGGTGCCGTACACCTTCTTGACAAGAACTACGGAACGATGACGCGTCCTCTGCAGCACGTGCCAGGCTGGGTTGGTGTTTTGCAATTACCGCTGTGGCCGGTATTTTTACCTCCAGGTGCTGCTTCAACATCTGTGTCAGGTGTAGTACGCTCTGAACTGCTTTCTTGCTTGTCTTTTGTTTCTCGACAGATTTTATTTCCTATGGTATTTATAGTGGCGACAAGACGATCCACACGGACTATCAGGCCAGGTGTATGCATTACCGTGCACACGTTACCGGTGTCTCGTTACCTGGCGTGGTGACCCGTGAGCGCTCGCGCCTCGCCGCGCTATTGTAGGCCTACAGGTAGAAACGCGGTTTCCAAGTGAGGGAAAACACACCGTTACGCGCAATGACTGTGCACCAAATGACAGGCTTACCACTTCTATTTGAAACGCAGTAATGCGTGTGTCGGTGTCTCAAGGCCGACATAAAAGTTTTGAATGATTAAGACATTTTAAAAGACCAGCGAATGCGATACGTTAACGCCGCAGGCTTTTGATCTGTAGGACACTAATTTGGTCTATTGGTCAATTGGACTAATTACAGTCCACTTTACTGACGCAAAACATTACCATGCTCCTCTCACACCATATGAGGTATTTTGCACTAATGCAAACTAAAAAAATAACACCACGTACTAACCTACATGACACAGTTACTGCATAGTGAACGGGGGATTTCCTGCGTTGCATGTTTTCAACAGTTCACCTGCGGCTGTAGACACAAACCACTTACCCCGGACTAAGATGACTCATCTTTAACGCTGCACAACTTGACGCACGATCCAAAAATTAAAAATGAGTTGTTGTGTATCTGTTCTGCACGCGTGAGCTGTCGCACCACCGGACCGGACACAGAAACGATAACACGGAGGGTTGCTATGGTGTGTCACGTGACCATGCTCACGTTCCTATGTGCAGTTTTGGTAATTAAATACCCAGTACCCAAATACACACTGCTGCACGAACCTGCCAGCACTGCCAGGCCTACACTGATATCACACGGAGTCCAGTATCGTTGAAATAGGATTAAGATATTCAGTAGTGTTGTATTTTTGTCTGATAGGTCTCTGCACTTTAGTGGAAATCTCAGCCTTACAGATTAGCAAAGAATTTCCCGAGCACGAGCAGTTATGTTACTCTCAATCTGAAGGATTTACAGTTCAAGGCCAGTAGCACAAGTCGTGTGAAACCCTAACGCATAATCATCATCATCATCATCATCATCATCATCAACAACAACAACAACATCGGCAAACTAAAGTCCGGTTTTATAAAACAAATATTCAGTTGAAATTGCAGATCACAAATGTGCTGATGGTGAAATATTTTATAAGGTAACATCATAACAACCTATTTTCTGATTTAAAAACGGCAATGAGAAGTTGATTCGAGTCTACGAGTAACAACATGTAGGTTTTCCTGTTCTAAACCACGTGAGCAGCTAATCCGGTAGGCTAACTGGACCCCTCTGAGCTGGACCCAGTGCGCTACAGCAGGGGACACTGCGATGTCCACTTGGTCTCAACACCTGGGACTCCGAGCTGACCAGTCTGGGCATCTAAAGTAGAAATATGTTTTAAAAAAACGTCAGCTAATGATCTTTTACAAATGCTAACTGATGCAGAAACCAGGTAACATATTCCGTAGACAGTAACGTTCCCGACAGTAAAGTCTCAGCCAAGTATGGATGATATAATACTCCGGAATTAGATTCATCCTTATATTCAGACGTTGTCAAC
Source organism: Brachyhypopomus gauderio (assembly GCF_052324685.1). Lineage (NCBI taxonomy): Eukaryota > Metazoa > Chordata > Actinopteri > Gymnotiformes > Hypopomidae > Brachyhypopomus > Brachyhypopomus gauderio. Next base: position 36,401,335 of record NC_135214.1, read on the forward strand.
AGCCTGACTGGTGAAAATATGTAATAATCCATCGCAGTTAATCGGCGCCCACTGGTGGTGGCACTAGGAAATGCAGCAGTTAGAGAAGGCCTGTCTGCCCCGCCAAACATGGACACCAGCTCAAGTGACCCCCAAAATACATATATAAATACATATCAGGGACGTAACTTGTCTTTTCTGCACAATCATTCATGTTGTACGTTTGTGCTTTCCTGTAAAATGTACATGTTTGTTGAGCTATTATTATTATAATTACTGTTGTTGCTATAGTTGTTAACGAAGCCATGGGCATAGACATTTTTTCAAAATTTACAAACAACAACGAGAGGTACAAAGGTTAAAAGGTCACAGTCTAGTGGAACACAGAGTCTTTACCGCTAAGATGACAGTGGAGGCTCAAGACCATCTGAACTGGGGGGCCAGACCGGGACCAGTAGGTCTGTTAGAGGAGTCCATTACTTACCTTATACTGCCAGCATTTAAGAATTTCATACATATGAATAAGTATATATTTATTCTCATATATACTCGCTAAGTTGCCAATACTGCTGCAGCTCTATTGCCATTCACAAAAATTATGTGTTTCATCCCGCGCCTCATTTAGGGGCCTTGGGGTGTCATAGGATGTTGTGACCCCCCCACCCCCCACTATACGGTGACCATTAGTCACAGTCTCGAGGGGGTGCTGCTCAGCGTCCGTGCTGTTACCACTCCGATATATTTCGTCTTTATTTCATAGTGCATTTTCGTAAATCTCTTTGTAAAACACTAGTTGCTTTTTCACCAGGTGTTCCTAGTGCTATTAAATTGTGATTAAGGTAATTAATTAATCATTTTCCTTTCAAACTGGGAACTGTTTCAGAGTGATGTGTGCCTGAACATTCGTGTCTCGCACTGAGGGATTTTAAAGGGATTTGTGAGGCACAAGGCGCTCCACTAGCGTAATCAGCGTCAGATTGCGCGGTGTGGTGCGGCTGTGATTTTGGAGTGGGCCATTACGCGCTGAATAATGCGTCCTCCCTCCTCCCATTTGACAGAAACGCTGCGCCTTCCCGCGCGACACCCTGGCAATCACTGACCCCTCCCCATCGCGCGCCACCCTCTTTTCATCCCTTCATGGACACCCCATGCAAAAACAGGAGTACGGCTACGCGTTCTGTAGTTATGCAGTAACACAAGCGTGTGGCCCTCCGAAAGGCTCTCGCTGCTGTAGGCAACCCTGCAGTTCTTCAAATAAAACCACAATCCCTATACAGCCTGCTTTGAGTTTTCAGTGCGCTATTCTCTGTATAACGACCAGTTACATTTGGGTGATTAGTAAGGTCGGTTTTCTGTAGTTGATCAGACGAGGTAAAATTCAGTACAGTTCAGTAAATATCCCAATAAAACAGCCCCATTTCCTTTTTAATTCTGCACTCATAAATACGAATGGGCTTTAATAACATTACTGAGATACAAGCTTGCCTAATTTAAACATGATCCATAGGACATAAACGGGCAATGCCATACAGTTTCAGCCCGATGTAGGCCTATGCGTGTGAAACCAAAGGGCTCGGTCTCATGAATGCTCATTATAGTCACACAAACACATGTACTTATTTTAGGCAGGTTATACTTAAATAATGTAGCGACGGTCGTGAAAAGCCAAGTCATATTGGCTCTCCAATGAAAATTTTTTTTATTAAAAACGTAAATGTTTTTATTTTGTCAATTGTGCTTTTTTCACCGTAATTGAAATTTGTCCTCCACTTTTTCCTATCTGTACAGTTAGAACACACACACACACACACACACACACACTAGTGATTACTAGGGGGCTGTGGATCACACGTGCCCAGAGCGGTGGGCAGACCTAGCCCGGGGAGCAGTTGGTGTTAGGTGCCTTGCTCAGGGGTACCTCAGTCATGGCCTCAGGTCTGGGAATCAAACCCATGACCCTCCGGTCACAAGACCAGTTCCCTACCACCAGATCAGGACTAACAAAAAAAAGAACAAACAACAAACTTAACACACTACTAAACACACTAGTCAAACAACACAAACGTTTTATTATGAATTAAGGCATTTACGAAATTCAACTTTTAGACAGAAACATTTAACATGACTTTTCTTTTAAAAGGTACACGGAATCCTAAGAGTCCTCACTGGCCCCACTCACAAATACAAATATTCTTACACAAATGGAAAACCTCTTCATATGTATGCAGAGGTGGGTAGGAACGCGTTACATTTACTCCGTTACATTTACTCAAGTAGATTTTTGGACAAAAATGTACTTGTAGGAGTAGTTTTAATATGAAAGACTTCTACTTTCTACTTTTACTTGAGTAAATATGTGGTGAGAAAAACGCGAGTAACATTTCAGTAACTCCGTTACAAATCGTTACAAATTTGTTACAAATCGGATTTGCTACCGTTACTTTCGTTTTGTAAATAATTCGTCTTTTCAGTGAGAAGACCAGTCAATGGAGAAGACTGACCAATGTCTCGTCACCCGAGTACGAGTGACCAATCAAATGAAGCCGGTCAATCACGTGATCACATACGCAAACTTTCTCCACCGTAGCAAGAAAGTGACAGAAAAACCTCCCGAGCATCCCTGACCTCACATACAGCCGATGTTTACATTACAAACGTGTAAAAGGACAGTTATATAATGCGCTGCAGGGTTGCATTATATCGCGATTGATCGATAGTCAGTGGTTGGCGCCAGAGCGAACTAGTAACTCATTGAATCCTATATGTGGATCAGATATAAATAAATTAGATTTTTTTCGGCGTGAGAAATCGGATGTGTGGCGTGTAAGCGTGTGAAGACTGTCAAATGCGTGTGTCTCACGCTCAATGCGTGAGAGTTTGCAACCTTGGCGCTGCCAATTGTGTCTGCAAAACGTGTGGACATTTCAGCCTACAAGAACTCACCATCAAATATGAAGAAACACGATGCGATAAGTTTGCTGTATGTATAATTTTGTGTAATGCTATATCTCTGAGGCATAACGTTTGTATGATGTAATTATTAAAGGTAACGCAGTGCAATACTTAAAACCAGTTCAAACTCTGTGAGTGTACACACTAGCAATATATGATGATTAAGTCTGCTACAAATTGATTCAGTTGGGGTCAAGTTGTAGCTACACGTATTGGCTGACAGTCTCATCAGTTAGTGCCTTTGTGGAACACATTAAAGTTACACAGGCCTAATAATTAGGAACAAACAAAAATATATATTATTTATAATAAATAATTTATATATATATAGTATTTATTTATAATAAATTATTTTTATCATTAAAAGTCATTGTTTCCCGTAATTCAATTTCCTATGATGTAATTTACTGACACGAGACAGTACTCATGCATTTACCCACTACTTGAGTAGCTTTTAATCAAAGTACTTTTTTACTTTTACTCAAGTAAATTTTTGGGATGCATACTTTTACTTTTACCTGATTAACATTTGGTTCAAGTAACTGTACTTTTACTTGAGTAAAATTGTTGAATACTCTACCCACCTCTGTATGTATGATATTATATATCATATATATGTATATGTTATTATATATATATACTATATATATATATATATATATATATATATATATATATATATATATATATATATATATATATATATATATAGTGTATATATGATGCTTATGCTTAATAAATCAGCATTTATTATTTGTTTGCTTTAGTAATATTTTTAAAACCCATAAAGGTCTGCACACAATGGCTGTTGAATGTTGTTAAGAAGGTCTTAAACATTTTCCTCACAGTGATGGATTGATTTTCCTCAACTTTAATGGCTCCTTGTTCGCCATAACCAAACAGCCGGACGTGTCCAACATTTCCCCGCAATTGTCAGCGAAGAAAAGGACCCGTCTTATATTCGCAGCAATTAAGCGTTAAGAGGTTAATGAGTCCTCTTCACCTTTGGACTGCGCTGGTAGGCGTTTGTGTGACAAACTTGCCCATTTAATTGCTGTTATTAAATAAATCAATTCGCTTCTTTCACGGACTCTCCAAAGAGTTTGATTGGCACGCGAAATTGATATGTTTGCAGGGGAAGCATTGTGTTAACGGGCTCCCAATGCCTTAAGCAGATTTCAAGTGCGAAATACTTCACGTACAATCCTTACTCCTGGAGGCGTTAATGACTCAATTTCGTCACTCAAAATGTCATTTTAATAATTGTTGAGGTTGTCATGGTGAACCGTTGGCTGGATGAGGTTTTCTGGACGAAGTGCACATATTTAAAGCCGGTCGTGAGAAGTCCGTGCGACTCTGTTCAGTAATGTCTGTGTCTTACAGACGCCTAGATTCTTAACAGACTGACTTTAGGGTGAGACACCGGTATGTGCTGCACTCTTATAGTCAAGGTGGGCCTGCACTCTCTTCTCGCTCCTGGGCACGTTAGAATAACCGAAGCTACAGTGAGCTTACTGTAATCACGGACGAACTTAGAGCCTCCAAAGGAAGACTGATACACAGATCGCGCATGTAAGACATCATTTAAGGGTAAGCTTATATTAAAATAAGAAAAGTTTGCAGTGCACTTTTCAAGTGCATTTTTGTTGTCGCTTTCTATTAATATCATTATATCTACTAAATGACTGATCTTTGTAACCACAGCGGCTGTGTGCTGAGGTCAACTGCGCCATGACATCCCTGACCGTCGAGGAGAGACCAGTCTGCGCGAGGTGCTGCGAGAAGATCACGGATAGATATCTACTCATGGTAAGAGACTTCATATAATCAATCAGTTATCAGTTTATCTATCTGACGCAGACTCGTGGCAGTATACGTCGTGTCTCCACATCCAGTGTTTTAAAAGTTCATACGACCCGGCCTCGTGTGTCTCCACGTCCAGTGTTTTAAATGTATGTTTCCTTCCACGCGAGCAGGTGAATGACCTGTGCTGGCACGCGCGCTGCCTCTGCTGCAGTGTCTGCCAGACGGTTCTCAGTGGGCACGTGAGCTGCTACATCAAAGAGCGAGAGGTGTACTGCAAACTGCATTACTTCAGGTAGGCCACTTTACTCAGTAATACCGATACATGCGTGTTTCACGTTTGTTATTAAATATGTTCTTAGGGAATAATTATAGGAGTAATTATAGATGTATAGTTAATGAAGGTGTCAATGAATTGCAGCAGGTACCGGAGATGGTGCAGGTGTTGCGGCCGAGCGGTGCAGCCCAACGACTGGGTGCGCAGAGCCAGCGGGCACGTGTACCACCTCACCTGCTTCTCCTGCTCCTCGTGTAAGAGACAGCTGTCCACGGGCGAGGAGTTCGCTCTGGTGCAGGACCGGCTGCTGTGTAGGACGCATTACGACTACATGCTGGAAAACCTCAAACGGCGCGAGGAGAAAGGTGGGCCGCGAGCGCGGCAAGTACAAACAAGTCATAGGAGAGGCTCGTGCGTGACGGGGAAAGAAGCACGAAGCGCTAATATTGTGAAGAAAGTAGCGCAACGGTCTCGGCAGAAACAGTAATTACAGCCTCTTAATATTGGCCTGTTTCACTAAATCAAAGAATAAATATGCCAGTGCCACTTGTGCACGTGCCGGATCTAGAACACGGTTCAGTCTCGTCAAGGCGATTAAAATGAAAGTATCTGACCTTACTGATGTAATGACGTTATTTTACCTTAAGTGATTTGGACACTTATGGTAAAATATTCATAATTTGGAGAGTGCACCGAGTTTAAATGCACCATTAGGCTACTTATTTTCTAATCATGATTTTAAAAATAATTAATTCATCTATTTTAGGGTGACCAAACGTCCGTATTTCGCGGGACATGTCCGTATTTCATGTCCGTATTTCACGTCCTGTCCCGGGTTTTTATTTAAGTGAGGAAATGTCCAGGTTTTTAAATTACCTTCATTGGACTATCATTTATTATTGGAGTTTTTGTTGTTGACTTTTACTGAAAAGCATTTTTAATAAACCAACTGTAAATATCACGTTATTGTAGGATTAAGTGGGCCTATGTTAAGTGAGTGCATGCCACAGTATATGTGCCCCCCCATCTATTTATTTATTTGTTTGTTTGTTGTTGTGGCAGGAAATAGTGCCTCTGTTGGCGGAGCACTGCCTGCTGAACCTTGCGTGACACAACCTCCCAAACTAACCAAACGAGCACGTACCTGCTTCACCGCAGAGCAGCTGCAGGTAAGAAGCGTCTTACCTCCGCGGACCTGAGACCTGATGGGGGGTGAGATGTTCTGGTCTGATGGGGTTCAGACGTCTGATGGTGTTCAAACGTCTGTTTCAGGCTTTGTGACTGTAGCCATGACTTTGTGAATACATTGCATTTCAGAAAGAAAATAACTTTTGCACAGCATGTAATTTTTGAAGGATGTATAATAGGAAATATGTTTAATAACAAATCTATATAATAGGTAGGTCTATAATAGGTCTATAATAGGTCTATAATAGGCAGTTATAAGAGTGAGGACCTGCACAGATGAGACGTGTGTGGGGTGAGTGGACTGGAGCCGTTAAGAGTTCCCTCGGATCTGGTGATGATTGGATGCTCCTCTGTGGCCTCCAGCTGATGCAGGCGCAGTTTGCCCAGGAGAGCAGCCCGGACGCACACACCCTCCAGAGACTGGCAGAGCACATGGGGCTGAGAGCCAGGGTGATTCAGGTGAGACACGCCCACCCAGGGCCACGCACACTCACCCAGGGCCACACACACCCACCCAGGGCCACGCACACCCACCCAGGGCCTCACCCGCTCCCACCCAGGGCCACGCATGCTCACCCAGGGCCACACACACCCACCCAGGGCCTCACATGCCCACCCAGGTTCACACACACACACCCACCCAGGGCCACACACACCCACCCAGGGCCACGCACACCCACCCAGGGCCTCACCCGCTCCCACCCAGGGCCACGCACGCTCACCCAGGGCCACACACACCCACCCAGGGCCTCACATGCCCACACAGGGCCACACACGCCACACACACCCACCCAGGGTCACACATACACCCACCCAGGGTCACACACATCCATCCAGAGCCACACACACCCACAGGGCCACACCAAAAAAGTGTAAAATAACCCTGAGATGAGACGATGACTGAAGAGGAACAGGTTGGGGAGTTAGGGGCTGTGATGAAGGGCACTTCATCCAAGGGCACTTAAGACAAGGGTACTGCTGGTTGGGGACTTGAACCACTGACCTGTCTCTAACCTTCAGGGCACAGCTGCCCCATTATAACATCATTCATAACTCATCTTTGCTGAGAAGAAAAGAAGTCTAAGAAGTTATGAAGTCTAATGTTTAGGTCAACATAATGTATCAATATAAGACACTAAAAATCATTAACATTGGTTATTAACACTGGTTATCTTGATAATTAACACTGGCTACTAACACTGGTTATGTTGATCATTAACACTGGTTATCAACACTGGTTATGTTGATCATTAACACTGATTATTAACACTGGTTATCCTGATCATTAACACTGGTTACTAACACTGGTTACCTTGATCATTAACACTGGTTACTAACACTGGTTATCCTGATCATTAATGCTGGTTATTAACACTGCATTTCCTGTGTCTGTTGGACCTCTTGGTTCTGGTTCTTGCAGGTCTGGTTTCAGAACTGCAGAGCGAGGCAGAAGAGACATGCGGGCCTGCCCCGTGTTGCCAGGGCTGCCTCTGGGTCGGGCCTGCTCCCAGAACCCTCCCTCCAGAACCCAACGCTAGCCTGCCCGCCGGGCTTGGGTCTCAGCCCCACAGACACGCTGCTGCTCCCCGCCCTGCAGGCCGGTCCCCAGAGTAAGCACAGCAGGGCCGGTGCCCCCCAGGCTCCTGGTCCACCTGTGACTGGATTCACCGCAGTTTGTCTCTGCATTTGAGTGGCTACTCAAAGAAATACACAATAATTCACAATTCACAATAATTAATGTTTTAAATACAAGCCTGTGTCACCGGCAGCCATAAGCGTCGTTCTTTTACGTGCTGAATTTATTCACCAAGAGAAACAGGCCACATTTGAAGGGTTTAAAGAGTTGAACATCACTTCCCTGTTCTCCAAACTGGGAGTTGTTCCCTGGAGCTCCCTGTAGCCCTGGATATGGGGGTCAGCCCGAACTTCTCCAGAACCGCTAGCAGATCAGCAGGGCACTATAATGCATGCTGCCTTTGGACTGCAAACTCCATTAATAAAAGCACAGCCTTTAAAGTGATTAATATTAATACGCATTTGACGTGGATGGCTACCAATACCTGGCTCTAGACTCAATTTATCTTCATGATAAATGTCTTCCTGTGCAGAGAAGCTTTTAAAAAGACCCAGCACGGATCATCGTGTCTGTCAGAATGAGTGTGCATGTTGCCTTTAAATACTTCTAATCCTCTTCTGCCCATCCAGAACAGCTGGACCCTCGCAGACGTCTCCACCCGCCTGGAGGAGTCTCCACCCATCTCCACCCGCCTGGAGGAACTGACTGTCCTTACTCTTCTGTTGTGGTCATCTCCAGCGGCAGGACACACCACCCAACACCTCGGCTCAACCTCACTCAGCTCCGCCCACAGCTCCGCCCACAGCCCCTGATTCATGTTTGCCTGTGACCTTTGGCACCATCACAGCTGCACTGTGGCCATCATTAGAGAATACACAAACTTCTTGTTAATTTTTTGACTTGTTAATGGGTATTTTTTTGTCCAAATGTGAGTCTGATGTTAAGGTGAACCTAACCCTGACCAAAACCTACACCTGCTCTTTCAAGAAACATCCGTACACACAGACCGACTGAACCGTACACGCAGACCGACTGAACCGTACACGCAGACCGACTGAACCGTACACACAGACCGACAGGACCGTACACGCAGACCGACTGAACCGTACACGCAGACCGACAGGACCGTACACTGCATAGTGTGGCATTCAGCTGCTGTCTTGTCATGGCTGATGGTTAAATCTGTCATTTCTGTAACCTATTCAGTGTGTGACTAATATAACAGTTCTGAATAAATGTTAAAAGACCACATCATATCACTGTCAACTGCAAATATATCTGCATTTTACCAAACCACTTGCATCTGCTAAATCAGATTACATTTTATTTGTTGCATCATTTTACAAAACACAATGGACACAAACATTGCAACTCATATTACCATCCCATAATAGCATGAGTAAAGCATACTGCAAACCCTCTTGAAGCATCACGTAGCAGAGTTTGTCAGGGTAGACAGAGCTCGTGATCTGAGTGAGGTTCCAAACACTGGCACGTGAAGGTCTGCATTTATAGCATCTATAGCAGGGGTAATCAATTAAATCTTTCCGCGGTCCATTTTTGGCAGATAGCTCAGACCTTAGGTCCGGGTCCGCGGTGGCGAACGAAAGTTGTTGAGCGGGGGGGGGGGGGGGGGGGGGGCGAACGAAAGTTGTTGGGGGGGGGGGGGGGCGGCGAACGTAACACTCAAATGGGTGGTGAACGTAACACGTAAATTCTCCGGTTTAAAATATAGTCTCCCGTTACATTTTTTTTGGCATTTTGGTCTGTATCCAGTTAATCAGGAATGTGATTGGGTCCGGACAGGACGGCGTTCGGGTCCGGATCCGGACCGCGGTCCGCCATTTGGTGATACCTGATCTATAGCATTTCACACTGACGCTGAAGAAAACAGGGCAGTTCAGTCCAGCAGTTCTACAGAGACAGAGGTCAGCCTTGTACAAGACTTAATGTAAAGATTTACGGTAGGTTTGGTATAAAACAGCATCAAGTGGTTATCGTACATTTTTAACTTCATGTGAAGTCACAGTGAAGGTCATAATGAGGCTCATTCATGAATAGTTACATTTCCTTCACGGATAAATACTGCATTTTCGGTAAATACGGATTCATTGATGAATACAGATTACATTGCACGTGTTGATTTAGTTTCCTCCAGCAGAGGAGGGTGTGGTAATGTAGTATTGTAGACCTCCAGCAGAGGAGGGTGTGGTAATGTAGTATTACAGACCTCCAGCAGAGGAGGGTGTGATAATGTAGTATTGTAGACCTCCAGTAGAGGAGAGTTGTGGTAATATAGTATTACAGACCTCCAGCAGAGGAGAGTTGTGGTAATATAGTATTACAGACCTCCAGCAGAGGAGAGGTTTAGTAATATGGTATTACAGACCTCCAGAGGGATGGCAGACAATCACTCCAGAACGTCTAGCAGAGATCCACCTGGATGTGGACTCAGGAGAACCTACCAAGGAAGCTGAGACCAGAGCAGGTGCAGAGCAGTCAGGCCATTAGGCTGAAGACAGGGGTGCTGGAGGAGGGTCTGCAGGGCACATCCAGGCCCTGTGTTCTATCCCTGCGTTCTGTCCCTGTGCTCCATTCCTGTGTTCTGTCCCTGCGCTCTGTGTTCTGTCCCTGTGCTCCGTTCCTGCGTTCTGTCCCTGCGCTCCGTCCCTGTGCTCTGTGTTCTGTCCCTGTGTTCTCTCCCTGTGCTCCACACATCTGCTTCTGCTCTGCTTTCCTGAGGCTCGTCCGTCACCACACAACAGGTCCTGAAGGAGTTAGTTCAGTAAACCTGAAGTAACCGGTGTGTCATTCTAGCTGGCTGGATGGCGGCACGTCATAACGACCTGCATTAGCGCAGTTTCAAAACCCAGAAAAGCTTTGAAAACACTTGATTACAGTCTTTTATGACAGCACGCAAACATCAGAGGAAAAACAAAAGATCCAAAACACGCAGCTGTCAGAACTGTGATTACAACATCACAGCCAGGAAAAAACGTCTCGCTGTTTTACACTCGTACACGGACGACCCACAATCGCACTTACAAACAGTGAAAGGTGAGTTTTGTATACGGATGACAGTAATGCGAACAATGGCTAACTCTCATTAAAAAGCTCCGTTTGGCAGACAGAGGTCCTCCGGTTCTCAGCTATAGAAGGTTAATGGCACTTCAGAACGCTCTTTAATTATGGATGTCAACTTACAAAGGTAAAAAAAAAAAAAAAAACCAATAAAATATGTGTTAAAAAGACGTCACCTGCAATTTTCACAATATGAGCAGAGGAATAAGTGTATTCCAGCTGTGTTACAGAGTGACAGGATGCTCACATGAACAATAATTATTGGTTATTAAATATGCCTAGTACATAAAAAATATTATATATTGTATATATATACAGCTACAATCAGAAATATTCAAGCCCCTCAACTCCAAAAGACAAAAAAACCTCTTTAAATAGTGAACAGCATTTATTGCTATCAATGAGAAAACAAAAGTTCACATGACCTAGACGTAGAAAACTGTAACTTTTAACACATGTGCACTATTATTCGACCCCCAGCTGTAATACTTTGTGGAGTATACGTTACTTTTTAGAACTTCCATCAAAGTTTGCAGTAAGTTCTGTCAAGCTTCTTACACCCTTACACTGATCTCCTCAAGTTCAGTGATGATTCATGGCTTCTGTGCTGTAACTACCTTCTTTAAATATGACCACAGATTTACCAGATCGGTTTAGATCTGGTGACTGAGGAGGACACCAAGACATTCCAGGATCTTTTTCTCACCTGAGCTCTGGATGACTTGGAAGTGTGACTGGTACCATTGTCTTGCTAGAAAGTGATGACCAAGGTTTAATTGGTCATCAAGAGAAGGCATCGTGTTCCTCTTTAAAATGGCCCAGTATTTCTGAGAATCCATGATGCCAGGTAGACAACGACGATGACCACATCCTGCTGCAGAAAATCAGCCCCACCTCATCACCTCCCACCTCCATGCCTGGGGATTGTATTCTTCTGTGGTCAGAAGCATTTCACACACCAGACACACCGCTGGTCCATATATCCCAACAGTTCCTGTTTGGGTTCATCAGTCCATCTGACAACTGTCTCCCAACACTCTGTAGTCTCTGTAGCATGTTTTATTCAACGTTTTGATGTTTCTTGTGGTGAAGTAAAGTGTGTGTTGGACTGCACTCATGATGTCCTCATTTATTCTGCGCACATTTGATTGTGTAACTTGTTCCATTTGAGCACTTCATCATGTCCTGTAGTGTCTTCATCATGTCCTGTATTGTCCCGCACTCACACGGGGGTTTTCTCAGTGGTCCTGACTAAGCTGCTGGGGCTCGTGACGTTGGCCGTTCTACTGTGGCCGGCAGGTTAGCAGCTGCTTTACAAGTTTAAACTTCCTTATAACCCTCCCAGTGGGTTATTTCCCTCCCAGTGGCGTCTTTGGAGATGTTAGCATGTTGGGATTGTTCTTCTCCCCCAGGCCCTTTAGGTGTGGTGAAGATTTCTCAGCTCCTGTAGATACTACTGTGCCTTTTCCCATGATTGCAACTCACCTTAAATTCTTTCATGGGTGGATTTATGTATCCACTATAGTCCATAAGAACACAAAGCTTTAAAAGCAGCATTAGGGGTGGATGATAGTGACACGGCCATCTTAACAAAATATACTGTTACACACGTGCTACATCATGCATTTTCTGTTTGGGATTTCATGTATCACTCAACTCAGCCATCCAAAGCAGAATCCTGCTATTTGACCATTTTAATTGATACATTCTTAAAACCTTTGGGGGGCTGAATATTTCTCATTATAACTGTAGCTGTACAGTATCTTTGGGCCCATGTTCACGGAAACGGTGGGGCTCTTGGGCTCCCCCTCATGGACATCTGGAGTTCTAACACTGCAGAACTGCTTTTTAAATGGTGAAGTGACATTGTTCCCGAGAAACAACACCAGTGAAGAAGCAGGGGGAGTGGTCTAGTGTGGACTGCCCAGCCCCACCCCCTTGGAACAGTCTGTGGGAGTGGTCAGGGAACTGGCTGGGTCTTGTTGCCATATGAACGCAGCTTTCTCCCAGTAGACCAGAGAAAAGGCCTTTTGTCTATAAGCCAAAACAGCGTAAAGGCGACAGAACAAACCGGTGGAACCGTTTGTGTGTGTGTTGTCATTTCAGCACCTTCCTCATCGCACCAGTGGACAGTGCATCCATGGTGACGTCCTCTGTCCAGCTCACACTGTTGAACGGTCTCTCTCTCTCGAACTACAGGGGAAACCGTCGGTAGTGAGAAATGCTTAGGTGCTGAGTGACGTAGTTATCATAGAAAAGGAAATGTAGTGATATAATACTTTAACAGACATAGTTACGTTTGTGTGTGTGTGTGTGCGTGTGTGTGTGTGTGTGTGTGTGTGTGGTGGACTGCTTCTCCTGCAGGTGTCTCCTGTGCGCACCATCCACCTGACCACCAGAGGGCACCAGTGAGACACTCCCCTTGTTCCCACCTCATAACGCTGTTCTGTTGTTTCTGCTGCTGTTCTCAGTCACATCCCATTGCCCACCCAACCCTTCCTCCCTCTTCCTCTTCCTCTCCTCCTCTCCACGGGCTTCTCTTGGGGTCTGCTGGTGAAGATTGCTCTTAGTGTGCTGCTCATGTAGTAGGGGCGGGCCGCGGAGCCGTCATTCTTCTCCAGGTCCACCACTACAAACAAGGCCACAGGCATTGTTAACACCCAACCTCATTCCCTACCAATCACGGGATGAGGAACTGGTCACATGATTCTAGGTTGATCCACGCTTACACCAATTGGTTAAATTCCAAGTAAAGAAGTAATCCACACTGTCATTATAATATTTTTTTATTAAACACTTCATTATAAAACATGGAATGCACCCAGAACAGGGACTGCACACGGAGTCTGTTCCCCGTGATACAAAATGTACCAAAAATGGCTTTTATATCCTTTAAAAACTTCACAAAAGAAGCGCAAACCCATAAACAGCAATGGGAACAAATCTCATCCTAGTGGGACACTGGGACACTGAGACACTGGGACACTGGTCAGGAAACATGAGAAGATCTGGTTGATGATCCAGGTGAAGCTAATACCTCCCAAACTAAACACACCTGCCCTCTCATTAAACTCAATACACCTGAAGCAGGTGAGTCACTTCCCAATCCAGCATCACCACCAGCAGGTGATGATAAACAAATACTTCCACCCTCACATGGAGAACTGGTGGTGCCCAAACCAAGCAAAACCACAGTAAGTCAACCCCTAGCTCAACTCCCACCTGGACCCACAACATGACTGACGTTTATTTTTAAATGAATACTCTAGGTGTTTGGTCAACACACAGCAACAGTTAGTGTCTACTGTGTCCACTACGTCAGTCCAGTGATACAGTAAACAAAAAAATGGCTTTATGGCTATGGTTTAAAAAATGGCTAATGGCTAACAGTATTATCATAAGAGGGGAGTCCCCTTTAACCCTTTAACCTGTTGACCCTTTAACCCTTTAACCTGTTGACCCTTTGACCTTTTAATACAATTCAGGCGTTTCCTTTTGTCCTAAGTACAGTACTAGATAACCTTTCTTACATCTCTACACTGAACATTAATGGAGAAAGAAGTGAAACACACTCACACACACACACACTGCAGGAGTGTGGGGTAGTGGGGTACGGGGGTAGTGGGTTACTGGGGTAGTGGTTTACGGGGGTAGTGGGTTACGGGGGTAGTGGGGTATGGGGGTAGTGGGTTACAGGGGTAGTGTGGAGTATGGGGTAGTGGGGTGTGGGGGTAGTGGGTTACAGGGGTAGTGGGGTGTGGGGGGTAGTGGGTTACAGGGGTAGTGGAGTATGGGGTAGTGGGGTGTGGGGGTAGTGGGTTACAGGGGTAGTGGGGTGTGGGGGGTAGTGGGTTACAGGGGTAGTGGGGTATGGGGTAGTGGGGTAGAGGTCTGCGCGGGACTGCTTTTTTAATCCCGCTCCCGCCCGCTACCGCTTGTTTTAGACCCGCTCCCGCCCGCTCCCGCCAAAAAATCGCTTGTTTTAATCCCGCTCCTGCCCGCACCTGCTTGTTTTAATCCCGCTCCCGCCCGCACCGGCCAAAAAATCGCTTGTTTTAATCCCGCACCCGCCCACCACATACACATTTCTGTCGCCCCCCGCCCGCAATCCTAATATGAATTGAATTAATTAGATTTAGTACTTGAAAATTTCTTATGTATTTATTAAAACAGCAATATAGCGATTGATCGCGCTGTCCCATTTCTTATCACAGTCCAAACACATCCCGTTAGGTGACGTACACCAACACTTTCTGACATGTATCACAACAGGCCGATTTCCATCTCCATTAATTACAATGGAATATGACTTCCATACATCAGACTTTCCTGTAGTTGGCTTAATTGTGGTGTATTCGCCTATTTTAATAGAATTTTCCACAGCTGAAACTGGTTGACCGTCTACAGCAGGGGTCGGCAACCTATGGCACGCGTGCCACCATTGGCACACCGAGGCATAGTCACTGGCACGCGACTCGCTGGACCAGCATCATATTATTATATTAATGGATTATACTTTCGCGAGTGACCGTAGCGCGCGACTCCGCACGCACACCTCGCGCGAACGGCGGAGGCATTTAAACTTGGCGATCGATCGCGATATAATACTTTTTGTGTCGATTTACACCCCCCCTCCTCGGTCAACAATTTAAACTCGCCGCCATAGTGGCACACTCATTGACTGGACATGTTAAAGTTGGCACTCCATGTCTCAAAGGTTGCCGACCCCTGGTCTACAGTCTCTGCCATTTCTGTATCAAAATGACAAAATGACGCACACTTCATGTTCACGTGATCAGTTGCTTAGCCAATATTTTGAATTAGTTTATTGCTTACTTACTGAATGATTAGTTGTTTTCGTCCTGTTCCTTATGCATGGAAATCATTGCGTTGTTATTATTATAATTTTCTAGACTATTAATTTGCGGGATTTTTCTACATGTATATGTGGTCCCGCTCCCGCATCGCCTGGACTAATTCAACTCCCGCTCCCGCCAATAACAAGTAAATTCTGTCCCGCGCCGCAAGATATTCTGTCGGGACCCGCAGGATTACCGCGGGAGTGCAGACCTCTATAGTGGGGTATGGGAGGTAGTGGGTTACAGGTTAGTGGGGTGTGGGGGGTAGTGGGTTACAGGGGTAGTGGATTACAGGGGTAGTGGGGTGTGGGGGTAGTGGGGTATGGGGGTAATTGCTCATGAGCTGCGTCCCAGCAGGCAGAGAGGAGACACTTGACAGCTGTTGCTAGAGTCCTTCATCCCGTCACAGAGGGAGGAGAGGGGCAGAGAGAAAGAGAGGGAGGGAGAGAGAGAAAGAGAGGGGGAGAGAGGGAGCGGCACGTCTCAGGACCCAGAGCTCTGTTAGCAGGGCCGATCAGATCTCTTAAGGATCTTGTGGAGACTGACGGACATGAAGTAAGGTTTGGACGGAGAGCCATCATTTCTCTCCAGATCTTCACCTTCACACGTCACCACAGACCAGCAGGGGGGGCAGCAGACGGGAGGAAGACAGAGGACGGAAAGATCAGTTTAGTGAAGGAAGGACAGCTTAAGAGGAAATTTTATTAGGTGAATAAATGTGTCTTAAAATGTATTTTGTGTACAAATGTGTCTTATTTTGTGCATGTTTACTGATAAAGTAGCAGTATTCACTATAAAACACAAACGTTTAATTGTACTTAATAGACTATCTGAACCTGCACTGCAAAAAAACCTCAATGATCCAAAACACAAATGTCTCTCTAGAAACTCTGACCTGTTCTTCACAGCAAATCCCACACAAACACGTAGAAACCCACACACACACACACACACACACACACACACACACACACACACACACACACACACACACACACACACACACACACAAAACACACATACAGAATCACACATACAGAATCAGTACTGAATCATGTGTGTTAAGGTTAATAAGGAAATATTAAGGCTAGAGAGGTTAAACAAGTTTTGAAAGAGATAAAAAAAACATTTTGGTGAAAACATCAGGGAAGATATGAATGTGTGTGTGTGTGTGTGTGTGTGTGTGTGTGTGTGTGTGTGTGTGTGTGTGTGTGTGTGTGTGTGTGTGTGTGTGTGTTACATATGGCAACTTTAAGCCAAGCGTGCACACTCAGTGCAGTGAGAGGACACTTACACAGGCAGAGGAAGAGTGTGTCCACACACATGGCGTACACGCTAAAGAAGCCGTGAGCAACCAGATAAGATCCTACTATCACCGTCTGGGAAACACAGACAGGATTAACCACATCAGAAGGACTGGACAACCTGCACCAAGTACAAATGAACCTTTCCATGACTGTTCTAGGATGCTGTAATGCTCTCTCTCACCAGCAGAGGGACCCAGTAGTAGTGTAGTTTTGGCACCTCCTCCTGAATAAATGGTATTTTGCGAGTGAAGAAGAAGAAGGCGAGGACACCTGCAAAACAACAGTGTGTTAGCAGAGCTGACAGACCTGTGAGACACCAGCCCCTTCTCTACATGTGAGGGGTTTCCTCTGATTCCACAGCTGTAGTACCGCTCAATCTGCTAAACACGTCGTTGTCAACTTATCATTTAACTGAACCCACCACCAAACCCTCAGTGAGCCCCGTTAGATCACACCATCACACCATCAAACCACGATCACACCATCAAACCACGATCACACCATCAGACCACCAATCACACCATCAGACCACCAATCACACCATCAGACCACCATCACACCCAGTGGCGGACTTAGCAATTTGGGGGCTCAAGGCGAATTTAGCTAGGGGGCCCATCAACATTAATATGCGAGAAATAAGTCAGCTAATCAGGGGGCCCCTACAGTGGACTGCAGTGGGAGGGGCCCAAGGCAGTTGCCTAGCCACGCCTCTATGCAAAGACCGCCTCTGATCACACCATCAGACCACCATCACACCATCAGGCCTTCAAAGGGTTATGGTACTTCAAAAACAGACCACCATTACAGGGAGAAGAGGAGGGAGACAGACAGATACAGAGAGAGAAAGAGAGAGACAGACAGGCAGAGAGAGAGAGACATCGTAAGAGTGCTAATACATACCCACACTCCCTGAAATCAGTAACTTTCCCAGGAACAGAAGGAAGTCAGTGACCTTATCCAGCACGGTCACTCTGTGGGACGTCAGAGAGAAACACCAAGGTAACACACACGGGTCATGAACACACTAGACAAAAAAGACTAAATGTGTCACCTGGGGTGTTTGGATGTGGACATCCAGGATGTGGTGATATTACTGATGGTCAGTGGGGAACCGTCAGGGCCATCTATGCCCACTCAGAGGGCTTAAAATATTCTTAAAGCATATATATATATAATTTATCCAATTTTTTTTCTACTTACAGTTTGACAATCGACATCTAAACAATTACAGAAATATAAGCAAATAAATTATTCAACCGTCTCTATTCAATCTGTGTTGGAAGATGAGGGGTTAAGTTAAGTGGAAGCCTGTGAGCCTGTGCCTCCCCCTATCAGGACTGTGATGCCCGCTGTTCGTTTACAGAGGGCCTGGCAGTTATAATTCAGCGCAATACCAGTTTCAAATGACAGTAAAATTAACCAATTATATCTTTCCTCTTAGTGGGTGGGCTTAACTGTATGATAATTTCCGCCCGCTGTGGCGACGCTAGCTGTCGTTAGCGTACCACCACTAGCTAGTTTCGATTCATTCCTTTGATGCCCTCGTGTGCGTTGTTTACATATTCCGCTTCCGAAGAACACGGAGCTGTGAACCTCATTTTGTTGAAACCTTATTTTGCTTAAGAAGTTATCTAGTACATATATTATTGTTTATTGCGTTTTTTAAGCTGTACTGTCGTCTCAGTTTTTTATTTTTTATTTATTGCAGTTAATTAGGAAAGGAAACAATTTTTTTCCGGGGGGTGGTGGGAGCGGGCCCAGGTTTAATGGTCACGGTTCGCTACTGACTGTGGTGTTTGGAGATCCAGGATGTGATGATATTACTGTGGTGTGGTGTTTGGAGATCCAGGATGTGTTGATATTACTGTGGTGTGGTGTTTGGAGATCCAGGATGTGGTGATATTACTGTGGTGTGGTGTTTGGAGATCCAGGATGTGTTGATATTACTGTGGTGTGGTGTTTGGAGATCCAGGATGTGGTGGTATTACTATGGTGTGGTGTTTGGAGATCCAGGATGTGGTGGTATTACTGTGGTGTTTGGAGATCCAGGACGTTGTGATATTACTGTGGTGTGGTGTTTGGATATCCAGGACGTTGTGATATTACTGTGGTGTTTGGAGATCCAGGACGTTGTGATATTACTGCGGTGTGGTGTTTGGCGATCCAGGATGTGATGATATTACTGTGGTGTGATGTTTGGAGATCCAGGATATGGTGATATTACTGTGGTGTGATGTTTGGAGATCCAGGATGTGGTGGTATTACTGTGGTGTGGTGTTTGGAGATCTAGGATATGGTGATATTACTGTGGTGTGGTGTTTGGAGATCCAGGATGTGTTGATATTACTGTGGTGTGGTGTTTGGAGATCCAGGATGTGTTGATATTACTGTGGTGTGGTGTTTGGAGATCCAGGATGTGTTGATATTACTGTGGTGTGGTGTTTGGAGATCCAGGATGTGTTGATATTACTGTGGTGTGGTGTTTGGAGATCCAGGATGTGTTGATATTACTGTGGTGTGGTGTTTGGCGATCCAGGATGTGGTGATATTACTGTGGTATGGTGTTTGGAGATCCAGGATCTGATGATATTACTGTGGTGTGATGTTTGGCGATCCAGGATGTGGTGATATTACTGTGGTATGGTGTTTGGAGATCCAGGATGTGATGATATTACTGTGGTGTGATGTTTGGAGATCCAGGATGTGGTGGTATTACTGTGGTGTGGTGTTTGGCGATCTAGGATATGGTGATATTACTGTGGTGTGATGTTTGGAGATCCAGGATGTGGTGATATTACTGTGGTGTGATGTTTGGAGATCCAGGATGTGAGGATATTACTGTGGTGTGATGTTTGGAGATCCAGGATGTGGTGGTATTACTGTGGTGTGGTGTTTGGAGATCTAGGATATGGTGATATTACTGTGGTGTGATGTTTGGAGATCCAGGATGTGGTGATATTACTGTGGTGTGATGTTTGGAGATCCAGGATGTGGTGGTATTACTGTGGTGTGGTGCCGTGACCCCATGCTCCAGAACAATGCCATGGTGTGATGTTGTGGAGGAATACTCCAGAGCTGCCATCACCTACCTCACTACGTTCCTCATCAGCAGAAAGAACGCGTCTCTGGCAGAGGAACAGAAACTCTTCCCATATATCGCAATCTGAGGAAAATCCACACACACACCAGTAGAAAAACAAATATTGCAAAAATCAGGAGAACAGCACACATAGAATACCCACATTAGGAGAATATCACACACAATGAGAAGGAGAAACACACTCCTCACACACAGAGAAGAAGAAAACACTTCTCACACACAGAGAGAAGGAGAAAACACTCCTCACACACAGAGAAGAAGAAAACACTTCTCACACACAGAGAGAAGGAGAAAACACTCCTCACACACACAGAGAAGAAGAAAACACTTCTCTCACACACACACAGAGAAAGAGAAAACACTTCTCACACACAGAGGAGAAAACTCTCCTCACACACACAGAGAAGAAGAAAACACTCCTCACACACACAGCCAGCAGCTTGATAAACAGCTGTTTGAACGCGAGGATCTCACCATAATGTAGGCGTTCCTGTTCATAAACCTGAGGAAGTGCTCCAGGCACCAGAAGCAGCACCTCAAACAGCAAAGCAGGAAGCGTGCACATGCGTTAGGAGCACCTGCACCAGGAGGAGAACAGATCACAGACCTGCTGCGCACTACAGCGACACCACACACTTCTCCACTCGGCCCCTACACACTCCGAGTGTGTGAGTGATGAGACAGGAACACAGCCAGAGCTGGACACCATCTCTAAAAGAGCAGCAGCTGCTTTCTGACTAACCTTTGAGTTTGTTGTCCAGGTATTCCAGAATGATCCGGAAAAACTGCACTACAGAGAGGAGCAACGCTCCAAAGGCCAAAGAACCCGTATGATACCTGTCATGGGATTACAGATTATAATCTACATGCAACCCAAGCTCAAGGGTCAGCATGAAGACATGAGACACAGAGAGAGATGACAAGAGGAAAGACATCGTTAACGTCACCTGATGGCTCGAGCGAAGGAGGCAGTGAGAGGGAATGCTGGGATATCGGCAGGCTTCTTCAGGGCCCAGTAGTAGGAGGCGAAGGCCCCGGCCAGCGTGCACTGACCCAGCGCAGTGATAAAGTTGATCAGCCACAGCAGGAGCAGCAGGTTCCACAGGTGCAGCAGGAGGAGGTGACGGTGGAGAAGACTCTCCCCCCCGTAGAAGGCAAACGCACAGCGGGAGTCAGGACACTCCGCCATGATGCTGGACTTACTGAAGGTCTGGAAGGTAGTGTAGATACACCAACACACACACACACACACACGCAGGTTCATGAAGACAGTCCCACATACCTCAACCCTACACCTTGTTTTTATGCACGTGGACAGTTCTGGATAAAGAAGCAGAAAACTGTTGTAGACAAACAGGAAGACTGTTGTAGACAGACAGGAAGACTGTTGTAGACAGACAGGAAGACTGATACCTGTGGCTCACAGGTGCTGTTGGCATGTTTGCAGTTTGGCTGTGTTGACACCACTTTGTACACAGCATCACCAGACGACGCTAAGAAACTATAGACGATTGAGGTCAAGGAACCAGAGAAGAACCTCATTACATTAACACCCCTTCACACTCACACACACACACACACACACACACACACAGACTTAAAGAGGATACATAGCTGTCACCGCCCAGTAGGCTATACAGATGGCCAACATCACAAAGGTGACTATGGGGTAAAACAAAGTTGACATCATGGAGCCGATCGTCCTGATAGAGAGGGGGGGAGAGAAAAGGAGAGGGGGGAAGGAGAGAGAGACAGAGTGAGAGAGAGAGAAAGTCATTTCAATTCTTAAAACAGCTTAAAAGCCTCAATGTGTGGAGTGTTTGCACACTGTGAGTTGGTGGTGGAGCAGACCGACCTGCTCCCCTCCCGGAGTAGCGTCATGGCCATGTGGAGTCTCCTCCTGAGAAAGACCAGGACCGTGACCATCACCACCTCCACCACCACCAGGAGCACCACTACAAACAAACGTCAGTCTGTCAGGACACTCACGCTGCCTCATGTCTGTGTCTCCGCACCACTCACTCCAGCCTCTCACCAGCGGGACCGGCGCCTCTTCACTTTAAAACCCCTGAATGCTTGAGCTGTTCAAACAGCCAAATGCTGCCATATGAGGGTGTGCAGGGCGTCTCTGTAAGCCAGGCAGCTACTCAGAAAGGGTGTGTGTGTTTCTGCAGTGCTGAGACAGGAGTGTCGTACTGAAAGCGAGCCAGGTTTGTCCGAGCTGCAGGTACACCCTGACGTCTGTGTGCCAGCCCACGTCTGAGACAGTGACCTCCGCCTCCGGCTCCCTGCGTAGTCTATCAAACTCCCAGTAACAGAGCCAGATACCTGAGAGAGAGATGGAGAGAGAGAGGGATGGGGAGGAGGAAGAAGAGAAGGGGATGGATGGATGGAAGTGGAGGAACAGAGAGGGCCAGAATGAGACTGTTGGTAGACGCAAAGTGACTCCACCAGTGTTGAACCGGTATATTCTACAGTCCTTAATAGATGCTTACAGTATATCAGCCTCCAGCTGTGCGTGTGTGTGTGTATGTGTGTGTGTGTGTGTATGTGTGTGTGTGTGTGTATATGTGTACGTGTTCCCACCAACCATAGCCAACTGCAGCAATCACACCGAAGATGACACACCAGAGCAAAACTCCAGCTGTGAATCTCAGTAAGACGATGAAGAGGAAGCTGATCACCATGGTAATGACCAGGGCTCTGAAAACACATACACACACACACACATACACACAAACACACACACACACACACACACACACACGGTGGTCTTGAGCTGAGGTGGTATGTTCACACAGTGCCACCGTCACACTCACAGCTGCATTACACACTTACAAGACACAAATGCTATGAGGTTAAACTCTTAACAAAAATGCTTTTTCTTCTCCAAACAAGCAGCATGAATAAAAAATCCACTGTGACTTTAAAGGTAGCGTATTGCAGGTACCTACCAACATCTGTCTATTCTGTTACTGAATGTGTCAAATTGCCAAAAATAATATAAAAATTAGCAATGACATAAAAACCAGTAGAGCACCAATAAGAGAGATGACAAACTCTTATTAAGAACAGTAAAACGTCTCTTACATTAATATCCAGTACCAGGAGTTGACGTAGTCCTCAAACACCCTCCTGCCCATCTCCCTGGCGTCCAGCAGAGACGAGATGCCACTGTGAATGAAACCGTGATGGCCGTTAGATCCCGTGAGAGGTGGAGTGTGTGTTCGAATGGCATCGCCGTACGAGACCCAGCTGGGTTCTGCCTGGTTTTCAGCTTATATGCCCCAAATCAAAAACAGGTCAAGCCATTAATGAAAAAAATGTCAAAAAATATAAAGAGAACTCAAATATGTAACTGGTCAGGACTGGTTTGTACTGGATATCAGAGGTCAGCCATGTTGATCATTTGTGCAGTAAGCAGGCGAACACAGTGAATGTAGCTCCAGAGACCCAGAGCAGCAGCCCAACAGTACAGATCTCAGCATGCCAGAATCTTGTGATTCATGTCCAGATGTAACCTGGGCTACATGAGGTCACAGCCCACCAGAGTAAGACCACCAAGAAGGGGGGACGAACCTCGTGGTCCTCTTACAGGACTCAGGTGAAGCAAATGGATTTATTTATTAGGCCAGCAAACTCCACAAAGGGAGGTGGTTACCGAGACCCAGATCACGCATGACCCGGATCACGCATAGAAGACATCTTGTCACACGTGTATGATAAACCGCTAGCAACGTGAACCACGCCCACAACACGACGGAAGTGAGACGGTTGCTACAGAAACACAAAACCTCGAAAGACGAAAGACGTGAGTAGAACAGAGTAGTGAATGAGGTAGATCATGACTCCATTAGTCAGGGCTGGGTTATAAACCTGCCGACACTGGGGGACACTGGGAACCAATCTCTCCAGTATTTTCCCAACACAGACAGAACAGTGAAGGGACAAAGGACCTGTGGGATTAGGTGGATCCCAGTTCAGCCGCTTGATACCACACGTCTGCACAAGCTGGGACACGCAGGCAGACACGTGATACTGGACCACGTGAACACACGTGTCGTGCCCTGAAGGAGCAGGCCACAATCCTCTGCTAAGCACTGGCTCCCCTAGACACTCCTTCACTCCCCTAGACACTCCTTCATTCCCCTAGACACCCCCCCTCCCAGCGGTGGTTCATCCGGGCTCCTTCACTTACACAACCATGACTTTCATATTAAATAGCAAATGTGCAGAAAAATACAGACAGACGTCTGACTCCAGCTGCTTGATTTGCTAATCAAATCATCACTGTTTTTATTGTTTCTTAATGTACTCAAACCACATTCCCCTTCATGAAAACGGATGTGTAGTTGCACTTCCAACTGCCAGCAGGGGACGGCATAAATCCCAAAATCAACGTGTCTGGGTGAGGATAAGGACAAGCGCGCAGCCTTACTTAGCTGCATCTTTCAGATGAAGGACACTTGTGGTTCCACCCTGGCCGTCCCTAAAGTCTGTCCTGTTGGCCACGGTGAGGATGCCGTTTGTGGTGATGAAATCGGGGAGGCACCGGTGTAGCACTACAGAGACACAGGAGAACAGGAGCAGTAACTCACCAGCTCCAGTGTGAGAGCGTACGGTGCGCAGTGTGGCAGCCTGGCCTGTGATTGGTGGCCCAGCCTGGCCTGTGATTGGTGGCCCAGCCTGGCCTGTGATTGGTGGCCCAGCCTGGCCTGTGATTGGTGGCCCAGCCTGGCCTGTGATTAGTGGACACACTTGTAAAAGACGTTCAGTAAGGCACTCACAGGGTCTGCTGGGCACCAGCATGGATGGACAATCTTCTTCCCTGAGCACCTGAGCAACAGACTATAGGAGCAGAACAACAAACAGACTCACACAGGGAAAAGTCCACATTAAAAGCAGAAAAAAAGATAGAAAAACAATACAAATGGAAAAAATTATTGGAAACTGAAAAACATTATTTAAACAAAATACATATTCTATAATATGAACATATATAATAACATTTCCAAGAGGCTCAGGTGCAGCTCATGGTGTGTGTGTGTGTGTGTGTGTGTGTGTGTGTGTGTGTGTGTGTGTGTGTGTGTGTGTATGTGTGTTTTAGAAGCCTGGCTTAGTCTGTCACTGCCTATGAAGTCTGTCTTCGTAGCGAGGGAGGTGGCCAGGAACCCCAGTGACAAGGCAGAAATCAGTCAGCGTTTGCGTTGGTGATGTGCGCATGGTGGAGGCCCCAGACGTGGGCGTGGCAGTGACGTGCGGGGGACGGGACAGCGGGTACTTGGCCAACTCCACTGGAGATTAATCACCATGCAAATGGCTTCAGCCTGCCTGGGCGGTTCCGACACCCATAGTCACACTGTGCTGAGACGCCTCTGTCCTTCTGTTCTCGCTTCACAAAGTCCTTAGTCTCCCGCCGGGTCTCTCAGAAAGACCACGAACCTCTTATGTCTGTATGTCTGAGAGTCTGTATGTCCAACAGTCTGAGAGTCTGTATGTCTGTGAGTGTGTATGTCTGAGAGTCTGTATGTC
The DNA here is from genome assembly GCF_052324685.1 of Brachyhypopomus gauderio. NCBI lineage: Eukaryota > Metazoa > Chordata > Actinopteri > Gymnotiformes > Hypopomidae > Brachyhypopomus > Brachyhypopomus gauderio. The sequence continues at coordinate 36,426,989 of NC_135214.1, forward strand.
CAACAGTCTGAGAGTGTGTATGTCTGAGAGTGTGTATGTCTGAGAGTGTGTATGTCCAACAGTCTGAAAGTGTGTATGTCTGAGAGTGTGATGGCGTGTGTTAGACTGTCTCCTCTCATCTGTTCTCTCAGCACCTTTCCCGGGTTGTTGAAGCCCGCCCTGCAGAACTGTCTGTAGTAGTCCCAGGAGCTCCGGTTCCTGCTGTAGTTGAACTGCGTGTCCAAGTATGTGGCGAATCTGTCTGGGCACTTGGACACACACAGCTGGGGACAGAGGATACTCATCACTCCACCAAACCTGCACAACAAACCCTAACCTATGACCCATAGTCCTAACATGTGACCCATAGTCCTAACATGTGAACCATAGCCCTAACTCATAACGCTATAAACCCATAACCTAAACATCAACAGTCTCTATAAGTGTTTGTACATGTCACTACATCAGCAGGTCAGGGTTTGTAAACTCTACACTGTGATGGAGGAGCTGGTGTGGTGAGCAGGTTCCTCACCTGGACGGTCGGACACTGCAGGTTCATGAGGACTGCAGGACTGGCACAGCGGAACAGGTTGAAGTGGAACAGCAGAGACCTGTCCCTGTGGGCAGATGGAGAACCAATCACCTGCACACCAGCACGGAGAACCACTCACACCTGCACACCAGCACGGAGAACCACTCACACCTGCACACCAGCACGGAGAACCACTCACACCTGCACACCTGCACAGAGAATCACTCACACCTGCACACCAGCACGGAGAACCACTCACACCTGCACACCAGCACGGAGAACCATTCACACCTCCACACCAGCACGGAGAACCACTCACACCTGCACACCAGCACGGAGAACCACTCACACCTGCACACCAGCACGGAGAACCACTCACACCTGCACACCAGCACGGAGAACCACTCACACCTGCACACCAGCACGGAGAACCACTCACACCTCGACACCAGCACGGAGAACCACTCACACCTGCACACCAGCATGGAGAACCACTCACACCTGCACACCAGCACGGAGAACCACTCACACCTGCACACCAGCACGGAGAACCACTCACACCTCCACACCAGCACGGAGAACCACTCACACCTCCACACCAGCACGGAGAACCACTCACACCTGCACACCAGCACGGAGGGACACACAGCAAAGCACACAGTGGGGCACACACACCTGGACGCACGCACACATGCGCATACATACACCTGGACGCACACACACATGCGCGCACACACACACCTGGACGCACACACACATGGGCGCACACACACACCTGGACACTGTAGGAAAAAGAAAACTTAAAGGTGAAACAAAACTCGATGGAGAGCAGCAAAGGTGGGGGAGTTATGGAAACTTAGAGTATGAGAGGGAGGACATCGCCCAGCACGGGGGACCTTTTGCTCGGACGCTGCTGAGATCCACTTGGGTTAGGTAGAGTTCTAGGCAACTAGCACCAGTGCACTGGAGAGTTTGTACTACGTATATTTTGGCTATTTTGTACTCACTTATATTCTATATAAATCTATCTGAAAATAAGCTTTGGTGTCAAGACTTTGCTTGGGTCACTCAGTCAAAACCAATCGGTTCATCGGGGCAGTGTTGGGGCCTATCTGGGTCAGGAGAAAATATCCCAACAACGCACACACACATGCGCACACACACACCTGGACGCACGCACACACCTGGACGCACGCACACATGCGCACACACACACCTGGACGCACACACACACACCTGGACGCACACACACACACCTGGACGCACACACACACACCTGGACGCACACGCACACGCACACACTCACATACACACATACACATACACACATACACACACACAGCCTTTTACTCACGCATTAGGAGTCCCCTGCTGACCACAGAACTGGCCGTAGCTGTCAGTGGGGTAAATCACCTTACGCATGTCTCCATGTATCCATGCTGCGCACACACACACACACACACACACACACACACACACACACACACACACACACACACACACACACACACACACACACACAAAAGAAAGACAAGATTAACAAAAAAAGAAAATGTAGGTGTAACAGATGCTGCCCTCTACCATCAGCTCATAGAACACACAACCCAGAACATAACAATCCATTAATAAGACAGAGGACGTGAGCTATGACAGCACGCGTGCACACACACACACACACACACACACACCATCTGTCTCTGTGAATGGAGCTGGTGTGGTTATGTGTGCAGAATGTGGTGCTAACGTGTTACTCACCCACAGTCCCAAGGGCAATGTAGCTGAGGATGGCGATGATGAAGATGACACAGCAAAGTATGTCTGTGCAGCCCCTGTAGTGGTGTGTGTGTGTGAGAGAGAAAGAGAGAGAGAATTAACAATTTCAAAATGACATTGATTTCCTGATTTATTTCACATTATTGTTATAATAGAACAGATCCAACTTGCCAACTAAATCAACTAATCCCATTCTAGTAGATATCAGTTAAAGCTGGCCTCGCATATAATTAAAATTACACATCATTACAGATCATCAAAGCATTTATGTACCATTTATTAGAACAAGCACTAACATGAATATAAAAATGACAAGTACATAGGTGAATATTAATGCATCATTAAAGCTAAATTTATTTATTTAAATATCTGTACAGATCGGAATATCTGATGTCTGATATATGAATTTCTTTCATAGAATGTCAGATACCTCTCCCTCTCTCTCCCTATCTCTCTCTCCCTCTCTCTCCCTATCTCCCCCTCCCTCTCCCCCTATCTTAGCTGAGCACAACGTTCCCTCTCTTGTCAGATCAAGGTTCTTCTCTCCATAAGAACCGTCATCACACTCACTCAGCACTCTGGAGGTTACAGAGAAGCTTCCCAGAAGGCTGCACAGAGAACATGGCTCAATGCTCCTGACATGGGACTCTCTACCACAAAGGCCTGAAGCTCCCTCAAACCCCTCAAAACACACAAACACACACACGCAGCTGCACACACAGACCTTGGGAGCAAATCTGTTGAAGTTTAATTAATCTGTTCTAGTTTTCCGCTGAGTCTAATGCCAGGTCCTTCCTGTTGATGCTGATTAACTCAATCTTATTCATGTTTGTGTGTGTGTGCGTGTGTGTGTTTTGTACCTTTTGGAGACAGGCCCCCTGAAGGTGGGGTCAAACCTGTGTGGTTCACCTGTAACAGAGGAACACAGTGAGGAACACAGTGAGATCCACCAGAGCTCCTCCAGATGCTCCAGAAACAAAGTGGGTTTTTCTTTAGTCATTTAGTCTTTCACCACGTCATGTACAACCAGGTCCGGTTCTGATCCACTCCACTGGCACTGTAGAACGGAACTGTCATGACCCGTTCTGGTCAGCCCAGGAACCTTGGGTCCATCTTGAAACAACAAAGCTGCAGTTGTCAGCCAAACCCGATCAGCAGTGATGTTACGACTCGCCGGATATGGTGGACTGGCTACACACACCCAGTACAATGGACTCAGAGAGAGGGAATAGGGAGGCGGAGTCTCAGAGAGTGAGAACAGGGAGGCGGGGTCTCAGAGAGAGGGAACAGGGAGGAGAGGTCTCAGAGAGAGAGGGAACAGGGAGCCGGGGTCTCAGAGAGAGAGGGAAGAGGGAGGCGGAGTCTCTGGGAGAGGGAGAACATGGAGGCGGAGTCTCAGAGAGAGGGACCAGGGAGGCGAAGTCTCAGAGAGAGGGAACAGGGAGGCGGGGTCTCAGAGAGAGAGGGAACAGGGAGGCGGGGTCTCAGAGAGAGGGAACAGGGAGGCGAAGTCTCAGAGAGAGGGAACAGGGAGGCGAAGTCTCAGAGACAGGGAACAGGGAGGCGGGGTCTCAGAGAGAGGGAACAGGGAGGCGGGGTCTCAGAGAGAGGGAACAGAGAGGCGAAGTCTCAGAGAGAGGGAACAGGGAGGCGGAGTCTCTGGGAAAGACGGAACAGGGAGGCGGAGTCTCTGGGAGAGAAGGAACAGGGAGGCGGAGTCTCTGGCACATAGACAGAGGAAACGCTTGGATAATAACAGAAGTCTCAAGTCTGGTAGCAGCCTATATCAAAGCCTACCACAAATTTAGCACAAAGGAGACACATGACAATGAAAACCCCTCCCTACTGAGAGAAAACCCCTCCCTACTGAGAGAGCGTCAGGGTGTTTGCAGGAGAAACTGCTCTCCTGAAGTCAACGATCACACCCTTCAGGAGAAATCATATTCAGGTAGAAGAATGGGGAATTTAATTTGACTAAAAATCCAGCAAGACCTCATGCAGACAAATATCAAATTTGCATATATTTTTTACTGGTATCAGATATGAGGAACCAAAAGTAACATCCAGCCATGTAAATAAACAGAACAGTAACACAGAAATGGAGGAGGGGAGAGAGGGAGAGAGAGACAGAGAGAGAGGGAGAGAAGGAGAGAGAGAGAGAGAAGGAGAGGGAGAGAGAGGGGGTTGTTGGGGGGGGGGGGGGGGGGGTAGTAGTCAGCGACATCACCAGTGAGGTCATACATCCATAGATGCAGTGGTCAGTCAGGACAGCTGGAAACAGCCCCAAGGCATTCTGGGAAAGGGAGCTTAATAGAAATACAGTCTCATTAAATCTCACCTCAGTGTTCCTGGCTCACCCCCCCCCTCACTCCTCCACCCAACGTGCGTGTTTAGAAGTGACAGACAGGACCACCAGTGTCCAAGCCACACCATTTCAGATTTTATTCAAAATGTAGATTGTTAGGGGAACTAAAGGGTAAAAGTAAGAATACACTTAAAATAGCATCATGGGAATAACTGACACCACCTGCACAACTGTGTGTGTTTTTTGGAGCGTCAGTGCTGCTCTGAAAGCTGCCACATTAAAAACCTCCTTACCAGACAAGAGAGAGCAGACAATACACATGCCACTAAATACCTAAAGAACCCTCTCCTCACCCCCATAACTACCCCAATACACCTCTCCTCACCCCCATAACTACCCCATACACCTCTCCTCACCCCCATAACTACCCCCATACACCTCTCCTCACCCCCATAACTACCCCCATACACCTCTCCTCACCCCCATAACTACCCCCATACACCTCTCCTCAACCCCCATAACTACCCCCATACACCTCTCCTCACCCCCATAACTACCCCATACACCTCTCCTCCCCCCCCCCATAACTACCCCCATACACCTCCCCCCCCCATAACTACCCCCATACACCTCTCCTCACCCCCCATAACTACCCCTATACACCTCTCCTCACCCCCATAACTACCCCCATACACCTCTCCTCACCCCCCATAACTACCCCCATACACCTCTCCTCACCCCCCATAACTACCCCCATACACCTCTCCTCACCCCCCATAACTACCCCCATACACCTCTCCTCACCCCCCCATAACTACCCCCATACACCTCTCCTCAACCCCCATAACTACCCCCATACACCTCTCCTCACCCCCCATAACTACCCCATACACCTCTCCTCAACCCCCATAACTACCCCCATACACCTCTCCTCACCCCCATAACTACCCCATACACCTCTCCCCCCCCCCATAACTACTCCCATACACCTCTCCTCACCCCCCATAACTACCCCATACACCTCTCCTCAACCCCCATAACTACCCCCATACACCTCTCCTCACCCCCATAACTACCCCCATACACCTCTCCTCACCCCCCATAACTACCCCCATACACCTCTCCCCCCCCATAACTACCCCCATACACCTCTCCCCCCCCATAACTACCCCCATACACCTCTCCACACCCCCCATAACTACCCCCATACACCTCTCCCCCCCCCATAACTACCCCCATACACCTCTCCACACCCCCCATAACTACCCCCATACACCTCTCCTCACCCCTCTCCTCACCCCCCACTCCCCCACCCCAGCGTGCAGGTGTCTCTCACTACTCTCTGGTGTCTACGAGCTCCGGGTCTGTGAGTCTGCTCTAGAGCTCTTCCAGACAGCGCGTGTCTTCGCGTGTTCTCCAGACCTTGGCTGGAACCTCCACGTCTCTGCGTCTGCGACATGAAGCCCACGTTCTGCTGTTTTACATTTCTAGGGTTAGATTTCATAGATGTTCATCTTTACTGACAAGTCTACGCTCGATTAGATCTACAGCCAATTAGTCTATACACTAATCAATATATATAAATCAAAACTATTTCTAAAAATGATCACACAATACTGAAAACCTGTGATGCAATTTCCTCTCTGTCCATCTGTCTCCCCCACTCACTGCGTCTCTCTATCCAACTCTCTCTCTCCCCCTCTCCCCCCCTCATCCCCTGTTCCTACCCTTCCTGCCTCATTCTCTGTTGCCCCATGGGTGGATGGGGTGATGGGGTCAGTGCTAACTTGCCCTTCTCTGCCTCATCTGCAACACCATCGTCACTTTCACAAAGTTGTCAGATGACACGTCAGCACCCACACACCCACCCCAACACCCACCCACACACCCACCCCAACACCCCCACACACCCACCCCAACACCCACCCCACACACCCACCCCAACACCCACCCCAACACACCCACCCACACACCCACCCCAACACACATCCCAACACCCACCCCAACACACATCCCAACACCCACCCACACACCCACCCCAACACCCACCCGCTTGTGTGTTGGGGCATGACAACCATTTGACAGGCGGGGAACTCAAGAAACTCAAGAAAAGTTCCCAGCCCAAACACACACTCTGTGTGTTTCACACACACTGAAACACGACATCTGACAGAGGCTCGCTGCCTGGCTACGGTGGCCCAGGAGGGATGTGCGTTCACACTCCGCTCTCACACACATCAAGCACAGACTTGTGTGAACCAGATCCCTTCGGGGCTAAAATGAAGTATCATCGTGTAACAACACAGTCTCAAGAAGTGTGTGTGCAGAACACTCACCAAGAACTGATTCACATATACACACACATGCATGGGAGAGACAGACAGACAGACAGACAGACAGAGCCACACCCCTGTAACTAGACACAAGGGCCTTTCACCAGTCAGAGCCCTGAGAAGGTGGGTGTGCAGGTGTAGAGTACATCTGTTCCCTCTCATCCCTCTCTCACTCTTTCTCTCTCTCTATCCCTCTTTCATGCTGAAGTTGCCTTATCGGCATGAATTGTAATTAACTGTTGCCAAAGCAACTAAAATAATTATTAACATTATAAGTGATAAAACTAGATATATTTTTTCCCTTCTCTGTTTCTCTCCATGTGCACACAACAGACACATCAAGCCAAGCAGCTGAGAGCCCTCCTGTGGGTCTGGGGTCAAGGGTCATGCATTCATGCCTTTCACACACTGCATGTTTATATGACTGTGTCTGTGAGATTGCCTGTTCCTATGCGAACCAGGGAAGGATTTATTATTAATCTCTGGCCCCAGGAGGCAACAACAATAATTAAAAATCGTCAAATGATAACTTATGACAGGTTTTCATCATGATTGACTAAAACAAGATGAAGTACTGTGGGAGCATCACCCAGTCACACCGGTGACTGACCAGTGAGAACCAGAGAGAATCACAGCTAAAGGTCACGTCAGCCAAAATTCATCCGATCAACGGCAGAATGGTGTGTGTGCTGTGACGTCCCTACAAGCGCACCTGACCCGACAACATAGTTCTGTTGGGAAACACGTAGCAGGTGTTCCCATTAAACCTGTGATTGCTTCCTACATTCACAGCATTATTGCGATCCGGCTTGTGTGGAGTGGTTCATGTTTACATCTGTGGAGGTCATACTGAACCTACAGCTCTGTGACTGCTACTGTGTTCTGATGTCCCACGTCTGCAGTGTGAACCCTCCAAAAGCAGGGGCCCTGTCAATCAAAGGTAACCATGGAGAATATGGAAACAACAGGAAGATGAGCTCAGAGACATGTCGAGTCAAACATGAGTGAGAATACACGTCTTAGATGGACACACACACACACACACACACACACACACAGACATGAGCTGAGAGACATGTCAAGCCACATTTGAGTGAAAATAGTCATCTTAGAAGGACAGACTCACACACACACACACACACACACACACACACAGGCAGACATGTCACACACACAGAGGCCAGAGCGTTCGGCGGAGGAGGTGAAAACTTGCTCTTTCATAAGACGAGTCTGCTGGATTAGTTCCCAGTAAAGTGCGAGGGTGTGCGTCAGCTTTTTCTCTTTAAAAACATTAATAAAATCCCCCACTCCTCTCACTCCCAGTCAGCGCACACCAGTGCCAGCCCACTTCCTGTTTGTGTGAGAAACAAGTTCCCTTGAAAACTCTCCACTTCAGAAGATCACATCTTCCCAGAGGTCCTGACACACCCTCACACAGGGACACTGAGGCAGACACAAACTGTTACTGCTGCAGGTTATTTGTAGCAAAATCTCCCTGAAAACGTTGATTTTATAAGTCAGTTATGTTTGTCACTATGGTGCACATCCATTCAGTGAAAACGGTAACATCTGTAATGTTTGTGGGGGTCTGACTACGGACGCTGAAAGCAGTGCTCTGTAGAGTTCACACCAGCAGAGGTTCAGAAGACCTGAGTTCAGTGAGATCCAGTCACCACACTCCACCCCTGATCACACAGCCCACCAGGGAGTGGTCGATGAAGGAACGTCCTCCAGAAGACCTTTGACTTCATCCAAATACTTCAGGGGATTTGCTCATTTTGAAATGTCATTTAATAATTTTCACACATAAAAACCTCATTAGTGTTATTACTCATTAATTTACTCCCCACCAGAATTTAGCAATTTCTTACTCAATAAAACTTTGGATTTACTGTGATTTATTGTACTTAACTTGGATTGTGTTATTAATTTTAAAAGGATATTTTAATTGATATTATACTACTGATATTGATATGATATGTTCTGATTTGTCCTGTGGGTCTGTAGTTGTAAGAGTGTTTCTCCAATTACCAGAATTAAACTTTTAAGCATTTCCTCTTCTTGGTTCTCGGTTCCTGGGAGATTTGATCGGTTTCCTGGGGAGATTTGATTGGTTTCCTGGGGAGATTTGATTGGTTTCCTGGGGAGATTTGATCAGTCGTGGTTTGTAAAATACAAGACAAGCAGAGTTGAGGCATAAACTACCTGCATGTTCGTTATAATTCAGCTCTTAGATATGTGAGGTATATCAAAGCCCCCAGTGATGCAAGATGATGTTACCCATCAATGTAGGGCCTTTATATCAGTGAGGGTGTTACTGCTGTCTGGATATTTCAACCTCTCAGCACAGGCCAATGAAGTGATTTGGGATTGGTTGGGAGTATTAACGAGCATGCCCATTATCCACAATTATTATTGGATATCTCCCCCACAAAACTCGTGAAGTCATTCCAGCCTTAAGTGGTTTTCTGGCCGAAAAACCAGGTTGAACACAGTGCAAACCTAGTGTCTCTTTACAACACTGCCCCTGGTGGTGAAGAGGAGGGTTTACATCCTCCTCTTTGTCTTCCCTACAAAACGCTTTTAAAAGCTACTGGGACCTTTTGCCCCTGATTTGAAGGCCATAATAAGTCTTTATCTTCATCTCAGGTGGCATTCCTGAGCATTTTAATAATTCAATTCAGCCATCAAACTGCACACCAGCGTTTACCGACAAGGCCACCACAATAACTGGGTTATAACCACCACCATGACTGGGTTATAACCATCACAACTGGGTTATAATCATCACTATGACAAGGTTATAACCACCACCATGACTGGGTTATAACCATCACCACAACTGGGTTATAATCATCACTATGACAAGGTTATAACCACCACCATGACTGGGTTATAACCATCACCATGACTGGGTTACAACCATCACTATGACTGGGTTACAACCATCACTATGACAGTGTTTTTCTAATACTCTGTTGGTGTGTCTTACACACACACACACACATGGTTCTCACCTTCACCTTGTCCAACATACAGTGCCCTCTCCTCTCACTAAAGTCAAGTATGGGGAGCGAGAGAGTGAGGGAGGGAATACATCCAGTCTCACGCAAGAAGCAGCAGCCAATCACACACAGAGAGGACACACCCAGAACACCATCCACCACTGGACATACAGACACAGGGAGGGGAGAGAGGACACACCCAGGACAGAGCACCACCCAATTCTGGACATGCAGACACACACATGACTGCATCCCTTCACCGCTGATGAGACGGGTTTAGGATAAATGTTTTTTAATTTTGGTGCTAATCTGACAGGTCTTGTTTTTGGAGCTCCCAAGGTACGTTTGAGGCCTACTGTTCTCATAAAAGAACATGAGGACTCGTAGATTGTCAAACCAGGAGTTGCTAGTGGCACCCTGGACCCTAGCATGATTGCTCTAGATAATCTATGGTTACACAAGCATCCATTTTTCAGGATTTACTGGATACTGGTGAACTTCATTAGTGGAGATGTCTGCACAAACACATCGCAGTGAGAACGTTTGTCTAACCCTCCTTCCCAGAACACCGTCTGACTGAACGCAAACTACATTATGTAACCCGAACACAAAGGGGTTGTGTGCGTGTTAATTAAAGCACACAGGTGTCAGGAGATGAAATATGTCTCTATGTAGGGACTGATATGTTCTTCACTTATCAGTCATCTGGGGTCTAACAGCATTGGTAGGACACAAAGAGTCTTTGTTGTGAGTTGGGAGTGTTCAGACCAAGGGCAGATATGAAGGCACTGAGACACCTCGCACCACTCCGGCCAGGGCAACCTTATCTCTACACAAACACCCGAACAGCGCCTCCGTCTGGGGACTGTCTGTAAATGCCGCCTCCGTCTGGGGACTGTCTGTTAGCGGTGCCTCCGTCTGGGGACTGTCTGTAAATGGCGCCTCCGTCTGGGGACTGTCTGTAAACGCTGCCTCCGTCTGGGGACTGTCTGTAAACGCTGCCTCCGTCTGGGGACTGTCTGTAAACGCTGCCTCTGTCTGGGGACTGTCTGTTAACGGTGCCTCCGTCTGGGGACTGTCTGTATATACGGAGTCCTTGTGCCAGCTAGCAGGCAGGTGTTTATTACGTCTTTCTGAGATACGGACAATAAAATAATCACAATGTCCTAGAGGAGGAGTGACTGGAGCATTGGTACCTGTGGGGTTGTCTGTGGGGATTCCTATGCTTGGGGCAGTGTTTGTGTGTGTGTGTGTGTGTGTAAGTGTAACAGTGTAGTAACCAGGGCTGTAACCAGGGCAGCAGGCAGAGCTTGAACCTGAGCTTGAAAAACACGTAAACAGGAGTTTTGGCCACTAGACCAAAGAGTTCAGCAGCAGCCAGATCCACTGAAGCAGCCTGAACGTTTGACACAAACGTTGAGCTTCACTACAACAGCCCCCTGGACTTGTTTCTGGTCATCATCAATTTCATATCACAATAAGAGGAGCACTAAAACAGCAGCGTCCTGAAGCCGCACATAACACAAGGACCACGCAGGAGCACCGAGCCCACTGACTGCTGTGGTACGGTAGGAAGGCCAGCGTCAGTAGAGCGGAGCCCCCGGACACACACGGAACAGCCTGACCGCTCGACTCCCTGCGCTGGGCTCACCAGGAACCTGCTTCAGCGCTGCTCCAACAAGCCTAACTCGGCACGTCTGGGCTCGAGCGCTCACAGGGCTGGTGAGGTGTGCTCGGAGTGATCAAGGAGTCATTTCTCAGACACTGCGAGTGTGTTGGTATGACAGGGAACCGAATTACGCTTGGTGGGAACTCTGTGAGTGTGTGGCCTTAACTTTGTTTCTCACCCAATACAACCTCACCTTCATACAGGATGAAATTATAATTTTTATACAACCATTTGACTTCACAGCAAAAAAAAAAAAAAAAAACGAAGGCAATTCCCATTCAGAAGTGTCGAGATCACTGATAATCCACAACTTTTACCACTCATGCAAATTAATAGCGCTTTCTGGATCTTGGGGTAGGTTTCACTGGGCAGGTGCCCTGCACTCTGCACGATAACATTTGACTCTAGTCCGTCTACCTCATTTCATCGGTTCGTTTATTTAATGAGCTGTAGCCATTATAAACCCTGGGAGCTCCAGCGCTGTAAGCTACACCCACACCGTCCTGAACACGGACACGGGCGGCCGGGCTCGGGGAGAACTATTACACTTCTTGGTTGGAGCCCTTTTTAATACTCTGTAAACATTAACGACTAACATTTCGACTCCCGGGTCTTTCAGAGAACCCCGTTATTAAAGACTTCTCCAGCGCGTGAGAGTCCACCAGCGCGTGAGCCTGATTGGCAGGTGGCGCGTGGGAACTCACCAACGCGCGAGGTCACCGAGAAGAGCGCGAGGTCGCCGAGAAGAGCGCGAGACCCCTTCTGCTTCGCTGAACTCGGGTAACAGCTGCTAACTCGGGTCCCCACGGCACAAAGGGAACCAACCTCACCACAACTCGGGCTCTTGGACCACAATAAGCGCTCAGGCGGAGGAGTGCTCGCGCCAGCCTGCACGAGCCCAGAATAACCCTGGCGCTATTTTGGAAGATGCAGTCATGCTTCATGCCAGATGGCGCTTCCAGTCTTTGGAATGATGGTGGCTATTAATATTAGACACACTGTGTTAAGTGAGAGAAATATTTAGTCAGTTTAATCACAAACGTGTTAAATGGGTTATGGCTACAGTGTCACAATTCCACACGCGACCTCTGTGTACTCCATAAAAGGTGTAGCACCCTACACCATCGCGCCCGTGGGTCTACAACAGCGTGTCGGGGAACGCGATGAACAACACTGATGGACTGTGTTGCAGATCAAATCCGTTCGGTGCCTTTTACAACAAAAACATTACAAACATCCTTTAAAAAGTGGGACATAGTGGTATTTCAAAAGTAAAAGTAATAGTTCATGCACGAGTAGGGTACGTGTACTCCGGACTATAGTTGTCCAAGAACACAAAGACGCAGTTCCCCCACCTCCTCCTGGAGACAAACCCTGCGCAGCAAACGTCCCTGGACAACACGAGGAGTTTGCTTTACCTCGTCCACTCATCTCTTATGGAAAATCTCTACTTCGTTGTGTCTAAATGCCAAAAACAATAGAAATGTTGTCTCCACGTCTTGTGTTAACGTGCAATAGTTTTGCAACAAAGTAAGAGCACAAACAGCTCGAGTGGCGCTATTGTTCCGCCTGGACGACCAACCGCAGTGACTCTTACGGGAAAACGAACCACGCACATAACCAGCCCGATCAGTTACTGAAGCCAAGACTGGGACACATACAACAACATATCAACTCATCCATCACAGCAGCCTGTTTGTTTGAAACTAACTACATCTAAGATATGTAAATATGAGGCGTGCGGCAGGCTTACCGTAGTAGGACGGAGGAGTCACACTCTTTCTCGCCATTGTCCTCTGAAGGTGTCCTGCGTGTTTATTTGGGGGTCTGCATGTGAGGATCGGGGCTGGGATTGTGTCCTAATGGCTGCGTCCTCGGATGTGATGCGAGCACTTGATCTGGGCCGTGTGGGCCACGCAGCTCGCGTCCCTGTGTTTACAGCGCGAGGGGGCGGGGTGTGCAGCCCAGCGCGAGGGGGCGGGGTGTTGCAGCCCAGCGCGAGCGACACACACGCTGATACACACAGCACCGGAAGTGATGGAAGCCAACCAATATCTCTCAAGTTTGCAGATTTTTTTCGCTCAGACAAAAGTTTTGTTTTTAAGAGAAGGTTGCATTTTCAGTAAAAAAGAAATAATAATCTGATATGAAGAAAATATCTTCGACCCTTCTGTCCTTCTCAATATGCTCTGAGTTGCAGCCCCGCGTGTCCGAAACGGTGGTCAGCACACGTGATGGTTTTAATGGGGTATTTATGTAGAACTGGTTCACTTGCACTGTTTGATGAAGTACCTCTGTCTAGAACTTCCTGTTTCTCAGGAAACCTTGTGTAGCTCTACTAAATCATTAAATACACTACACTGCAGCTGCAACTGAAATCAGACAGACAGACATACATGCATTTCATGTTTAGAAACCTTCTTCCAGCACCAAATACAGATTGTACACGTATAGTCTTAACATTGTCCTATCAATGTTAAAATAGCCCTAACATTGTCCAGTCAGTATTAAGAAGTGCTGTGTGTCTTTGCTGGATCTTGGTATACCAGTTTAACTCAGCTGTGGTTCCGTGTATCTTCATGATCAGTTTCCACACTGGTATCATATGTAGGTGTTGGTGATATAGGCGTGGTAAGCATCTCAGTGTATGACATCATCTTTATTAAAATTATCATCGTTAGTCAGTGAAACTGAAACAGCATCATCAGTGTTCCTGAACAGTTGTCCAGAACAGTTGTCCTCTTCGTCCAAGGCGGATGACAAGATTTGGTGTGAATAGTAAAGAGGATCGGCACACGGGCCTGATAACACCAGCGTGTGACACACGTGTGTCCCAGATTAGTGTACAGACACTGTCTCAGGGACGTGTCCCAGTCTCCTACCCAGCACGCTGGAGGTTTGTTTCAAACTTTATTCATTTCTTAAAAAGACAAATAATTCTATGTACAATAAAAAGAAAACACAAATAAAATGAAATGAAAGGTGGCAGAGAGAAGAAAAAATCTTATAATGTCTGCCCCTTTTTTCCTCAAATATAAACTCAAACACAATAACACAAACACAAAAAGCATCAGATCTTTCTAGAATGACAAATCATATGTATACAGATCATATTGTTTCATATTTTTTTAAAAGTTGAGCCTTTATCATTCCCTTAAACGTGTACAGTGATTTGGCACTTTTAACATCATCTTCCAGATAATTCCACAATCTCACTCCTTGGATTGAGGTGCATTGTTCTTTCAAACAGGTTCATTTAGGTTTCATGAACATCTCTATTTCCTTAAGATTATAACAGGACTCTCTCTTCACAAAGTTTATCTGAATGTTTAAAGGTGGTGTGTTTTGGTGAGCTTTATACATAACTAACAGTATGTTATAATCAACCAAATCATAAAATTTCAATAATTTCAGTTTACAAAATAATATATTAGATGGATAATGGTAATGTTTTCGAGTGATAACTCTTACAGCTTTTTTTGCAAAACAAAAACAGGATGTGTAATAGTCTTTCCGTGACGATGGGTGCGGCGTGAAGGACGAGACACAGAATCCCTCTATAGCAGCAAACATCACTTTTAATTTTAACAAAGATTGCGCAATAGCACACGGAGAACAATACACAGACACAGCAACGTGTAGACTTTAGACAACGACGAGCACAGGACAGGACACTGCGCGAGCGCAC
Organism: Brachyhypopomus gauderio; assembly: GCF_052324685.1. Classification (NCBI taxonomy): domain Eukaryota; kingdom Metazoa; phylum Chordata; class Actinopteri; order Gymnotiformes; family Hypopomidae; genus Brachyhypopomus; species Brachyhypopomus gauderio. The sequence continues at coordinate 36,442,273 of NC_135214.1, forward strand.
ATTAAATAGACAAACCACATTAGCCCCACGTGATTACGAGACAATTCACAGGTGAGACACATTATTCACACGACATAGCCATCACCACGAAGTCCCACTGACGCAGACAAAGCATGTGGACTACGTATACACACGCCCAAAAGGGAGGGGCCGGGGTCCTCAACGTGACACTTACATGCTTTTCCCCATACCTCAAGACAGTAGACCAAGTGTGGAACAATTAATGTGTAGTATAACAAATACAAAACTTTATCATTAAACAAGTCCCTTACTTTTTTATAAAGCAATGCAATAGATTTAGCTAGTTTTATTCTTAGGTAATTTATATGAGGTTTCCATGTCAGTTTTTCATCTATAGTAACACCCAAAAACTTGACCTCACTGACTCTGTTTATCTCTACACCCCCAACTGTCACGGTACGGCGGGCCCCCTACCGGTCGCTCCCGTTTACAGCGGCAGATGTCCTGTAATTGTTGCGTTGTGTGCGTCCCTCAGGAGGGCGGAGCCCGTGATCCGTCTCACCTGAGGGTCGTTTGTTTGCCTATATATGTCTTGTCTTTGTACCAGTTGACCGCTGATTATTATATCCTTAATTTGGATCAGTTCACGGGTTTTGGTTTGCGCACTTTTCCTATTAAACCATCCTTTTTCCCTGAGACTTGGCGTGATCGCTTCCATTTAATTTCGTTCACCCTGCCCGTCACACCAACTCTAAACGGAATATTAACAGTTCTTTGTCTTTTTGTAAATATCATATAAGTTTTATCCAAGTTTAATGATAATTTGTTTAATTTAAACCAGTTTTGTATTTTCACAAATTCTGAATGCATTTTCTCTAACATCCGTTCAATGTCAATGTCAATGTTCAATGTTGTGTCATCAGCAAATAATATGCATTTATTATGCAGACACATTGACCAAGTCATTCACATATAGGATAAACAATTTTGGTCCAAGTACTTATCCCTGAGGAACTCCACATGTTATTCCACAGAGTTCAGATCTTACATCATGTATTTGTACAAACTGTTTTCTGTTTTCCAAATAACTAGATATCCATTGTAATGCTGGTCCTCTAATTCCATATTTATTTAGTTTTTCAAGTAGAATGCTATGGTCAATTGTGTCGAATGCTTTCTTCAAATCAACATAAATACTAGCGCAGTATTTTTTTTTTATCTGACTGGCTGGCATGGGAGCTGCTGTCCTGGAACACCACATGGAGCTTCTACGAGGAGTTTGGCTTTGGGTGGAAGTGATGAAGCCAAGGAGCTGTGTGCCTGGCTCTGACTTCTGACCTGAGAGCCTGAGGTCAAACCCCAAGGTCAATAAGTCAAATCAAAACCCCCTTTACTCTTTTACCGTCATGTTCACAAAGGACAATACAATTATGACTTGGGTGTTGGTCCACCTACAGATGTCAACAGTAAGTGCTATAGAAATACACACCAACACAAACAATAAATACATTGCAAAATAATATAATAAACAGTGACATTATGATAGACAACAACAGAAAATACACTGCTCCAGCAACCAGTGTGTGATTATGATGGTATAAAAGTGTCACGGTGCAGCAGTGTGATGGTATGATGGTGTTTGGGTGCAGGGGTGTGATGGTATGAGGGTGTTTTGGTGGAGTGGGGCAGTATCATGGTGTCTGGATGCAGGAGTGTGATAGTATGATGGTGTCAGTGCAGGAGTGTGATGGTATGATGGTGTTTTGGTGCAGGAGTGTCATAGTATGATGGTGTTTTGGTGGAGTGTGGTAGTATGATGGTGTCTCGGTGCAGGAGTGTGGTAGTATGATGGTGTCTGGATGCAAGAGTGTGATAGTATGATGGTGTCTCGGTGCAGGAGTGTGATAGTATGATGGTGTCTCGGTGCAGGAGTGTGATAGTATGATGGTGTTTTTGTGCAGGAGTGTGATAGTATGATGGTGTTTTTGTGCAGGAGTGTGATGGTATGATGGTGTTTGGGTGCAGGGGTGTGATGGTATGATGGTGTTTTGGTGGAGTGGGGTAGTATAATGGTGTCGGTGCAGGAGTGTTGTAGTATGATGGTGTCTGGATGCAGGAGTGTGATAGTATGATGGTGTCTCAGTGCAGGAGTGTGATAGTATGATGGTGTCTCGGTGCAGGAGTGTGGTAGTATGATGGTGTTTTTGTGTAGGAGTGTGATGGTATGATGGTGTTTTGATGTAATAGTAATCACAGTTGTAGTAGCATTAGTATTTGCATTAGTAGATAGATACTAAGATACTTCCTGTAGTCTGCCTCAGAAATTCCTAGTAGTAAAAAAAGTAGTAACTACATGCTGCACTTAGGTAAGGTAAGGTAAGGTAAGGTAAGACCTTCAGTACTGTCTGCCTTCAACTCACGAAGAGTACTATTAGAAAGAGGAGAAAGAAAGAGTAGAGAGAAAGAGTAGAGAGAGAGAGTAGATAGAGAGAGTAGAGAGAAAGAGTAGATAGATAGAGTAGGGTTTACCTACGGACAAACGGGGAAACAAATCTGAACTAAATTGTGTTTGATGTCATTAATGAAGCAGGACAGACAGAGAGAGAGGGGGGGAAAGAAACAGATAATGAGGGAGAGAGGGAAGGAGACAGAGAGTGAGGGAGAGAGATAGAAGGAGAGAGAGAGAGAAAGAGAGAGAGAGAGAGTGAGAGAGAGTTTATTTTGCTTGATATTGGGGTAGATGTTACTGCTACAGAACTGTGTTCCAGCTCCAGACCAGAGGGGGCGCTGTGGAGATCTTTGAGTGTCTTTCTCTCAACCAGCAGCAAAGCAAAGCAAATCAGCTCTTGTGCTCTCTCTATTTCCTCCTCCATTTATTCTCTCTTCTTCTCCTCCTCCTCCTCCTTGTGTCACAGAAGGTGACACAAATGGGTTTGAATGGCTACTAAAGGTAATATCCTCACCTGTGACCTGTATGCTTGTAATCAGTGTGTGTGAATAAAAGCTGAGTGAGTTTCTGGGATCCAGACAGACTCTGAAGCAAAAATTCTGCCGGGGTATGTAAACTTTTGAGCACAACTGTGTATATATATATAGCAGTTCATCTGATGCAGGTCCTGAGCTGATGAGCTCGGCCATGAGCAGCTGAGCATGAAATGAACCATGCTGAACTGATCTCTGAATTTAACTCTGAACTGATCTCTGAACTGAACTCTGAACTGATCTCTGCTCTCCACCAGTTCTGCACAAACTACTGTCACTTTGTTTTATAGGCTACAACTGCAGATTGGAACTGATGTGAAAGTCAGTGGTGTGATATTGGGGGCTCTGGCTCAGAGGGTTGCCCCATGGACTTATGGGATGCCATTTGGGGAGATTATCTTTGTCTTTGTTTGTATATGCGCTCACACAGGAGGGCTTTAAGGACCGACATATGCTGCAGGAGCGTGGTCTCTGATTGGCCCACTGGACCACTCCTGTAAATAGCAAGGGTACCACACTACTGTCGTGCTCGTCAGTGTTCGAGTGTTGGAGGCGTGAAATGACTCACACAACAATTTGTAACACTCTGGATAGCCAGAATTTACTGAAAAGTTGTAATAACAGAATACAAGCATGAAGGGTCAGTGCTCTCTCTCAGTGTAGTGGTAGAGGCTAAACCATCCACACTAAGAGGTAACGAGCACACAACTGAACTCAAGACCCAATCTTCCCACTATATTTCCCAACTATCAGCCATATAACAATGTGATTGGCCACTGGTATATGTGCACAGAACACGTGATGAACTATGCTCTATAAGACATTAACCCATGCACTGTCTAGCTAAATGCAATTTCACTATCGTAACACTACATTAGAATTTACTGTGGGATAAAACCTATAGCAAAAGCCCAGGATGTTCTGTTCTAGGCTATGATGATGAATGAAGAAGTCTCCACCAACACTGTCTTAGTTGTCAGTAATACGTTTATTACAAAAAGAACAGCATCTAATCAAGCACCTAGGTCTTGCTTGAGGTCTCGGGCCAATATGAATCTTCCTTTCCAGAACTTTACATCTCCACATTTATATATGCAAGTTGTTCATACTAGCACCCCTCATATTTGCATAATAAGTCATATTGATAAAGAAAGACGAGTAAAGGAGAAATGGGCCTCAATATCTAGTCTAGACAGACAGGAAAAGGGCTCACCTGACCTTTGACCCCTGGACTAGGGCTCCTTTCACATAAATCAGAACCATATGAAACCAAAACCCTCGCCCCTCTTCTCTGACTAGCTCACTCACAAGGAAAGGAGAAATGAATTTCAAACACTCTCTTACATTTAAATTTAATCACTAAACAAAGTACTACATAGGCAGAGACACTCCAGGTATTATAAGATTGTACACAGCAGCAAGTGACTCATGTATTGGGAGGAGTGACAGAAATCAATCAGTCTGATTGATTTCCTCTCTACACATCAACGAACGCATGAAGTGAACAGCACTTAAGCATTACCTTGGGCTTAAACTACAGATACATAATGATCTAAAATGCACAGCCGATGCCATTTTCAGTGTTTAGTGTGGAAATAACAGACATGCAAGCAATATTCTGCCCATTTTCTACATTGACATCGAGGTATTGTGGAACGCCAGTGTCCTACAACGTTAAAGATGACCAGACACTGCCCCCTGCTGCCACTCGTGCTCAGTGCGTCCCGCCTTTCCGGAAGCTCGTCCGTAATTTCCGTTCGCCGACGGAAATCTTGTTTACAGCGCAAAACATCCACAAAAACTTGTAAGTGAGTGTGTTTTCGTGAATGTGTTTGAATATCAGAGTAAACCAAGCATCAGTATAGCTATCAAATGTTAGTATCATGCATATCTTGAAGAATATCGACGCTGACTAACGTAGCCACAGGTTGAGTGTACCTGTAACTACAGCGCAGGGTGTTTGTGTTTTAGAGCTGTAGCTGCTTTAAACTACATATACACTATAGCCTACTACTACAAACTACACAACTACGTGTCTCTAGTATAAAATATCTAACACGGCTACTACAAATATTTCGGAAGCTTTTATTTCGAGCTTCGTCCAGCGTTGTCTGACACTTTAACGTAAAACACAGTGAATCGTGTTTTTTTTGTAATCCTCGTGGTCCAAACATCGCGTTACTTCACCCTCACTGAGCCCAACACACGTCTGATATCCATATACACACTATAATATACTATAAGATAATCGTGACGTGATGACTAAGAAGATCCCTAAAAACATAAACATACTTCACTTTCATTTTCATTACAGTCATTACAGAAGCGAGCCTGTAGTCCCACACAGATCAGATGGCAAAGCTGAGCAGTATGACAGCCCAGGAGATCAGTGAGCTGCTGGACCAGTACGGCATTAAACATGGACCTGTAGTCGGTAAGATCACTTAAGATCAGTGACTCACTTAAGATCAGTGGCTCCTGCTCAGGTCTGAGAGAGCTCAGCCGTACTGCTTTGAAAGGGTTGAATGTTCATCATTGGTTTAGTTATGGCTTTCACCCTCTGATAGACACTACAAGAGCCCTTTATGAGAAAAAACTGAGAGACGCAATGATCAACAAGAAAGCGAAACGTTCCTCAGAACGGACATATTACAGAGAAGAAGGTGAGATGTGTGAATTCAGGATTCATTGTGATGAATTTAACAGCACAAGTTTGGGTGTCACATATCAAAGACTTTTTACGTCTTCAGATGCTCATTCACTACTCATTTGTGATTACAGAGGAGGTGACCTACATTAACCACCGCAGACCAGTGAGTCGTCCGTTTTTCACACATATTGTCTTGGTGAAAGTGCCTTTGTCTTATTTAATGTGTACATTATATTTGTTTTTATCTAGTTGGGACACGAGGATTATGGAGACAGGTGAATTATTATTTTATTTTGCCTCATTCTTCATGTGTTAACCCTATGAAACTGAACATTGGTGCTGTTGCCTTTTAGGGAGAATCCCTTTTCGAGGTCCGAATACAGAAACCTTGACAGCCCTGATGAGTAAGTCTTAATCCCTAGTCTTCTTCTACACGCACCACTGACAGCACTCAGATAACTGATTGAATGAGAATCTACAGTGGCGTGTTGTGTCTGGTAGGCCTATCGTGTTCAGGACAGCTCCGTCCCGTAGTGGGGCACAGACACACCATGTGGCCCCGGCGTACGAGAGGCGCGAGACTCCTGCAGAACCTGCCTCCACACGCTACGTCCCCATCTGGCTGCAGATCCTGCTCTTCCTGTTTGTGGTTGCGCTCCTGGTATTTGTCTTCATCAACATGGAACCTGCAGACTCTGTCAAAGAACTGGCGTAGTGCTTCTCTTCTTCGCCAGGCAAACGCACAGCGGGGTTTTTCTTTTAACAGAAGAATGTTTTCAGCACGGGTCAAGTCCTGTTCAGTCTGGTGGAGTTTAATGTATGTAGAAGCAGCCTGCAGTCCAGTGACTGCCGTGACACGAAGCCCCTCACCCCACGTGCACGCTCTCTGTTTGACTCCGCTGTGATCAGAAACACTCATTTTTCTATGCAACCTGTTGAGGACATGAACTATTGTTTTATAAGTGTGGTTCTTTATGTCAGCCCAGTGTTCTGTAACACATGTATAGGAAGCACCTGCTGAGTTCATGCCAGCTTCTGTTCTCCACCGCACTAAAAACCAGCCTCTTCATCAGCAGGAGAACACGAGTTTTAAAAGCTCATTTGTTTTAAGGTCATGGGCATATGGGTTAGGCCAGGGGTGCTCAGAGCATCAGTTTGGAAAAGCAGTGCTTGTGATGTAGAGGAACTCATTGTGCGTGTGTGAGAACCTCATTTTGGTTTCCTGTTCTTCCTCCTCTATGAATGTCTGATGGGTGGGCAGGGCAGAGTTAAGGGGAAACAATATTAAAATGTCAGATATGAGTTTTACCACATCTCATCTCTTAAGTACTCAAAAGTTAAACTGGCACAAGGGGGCAGTATTTCATAAAAAACAAACCACACATTTACCAAGATATTGATTTTAATATAAAAAATAAAAAAGCAAAAAATAATCAACCCAAATCCCCCCAGTTACAAACACACACACACTCAAATTCCCCACCTACACACACCTTCAAATCACTCCCCTGCAAGCTTGGCAAATCTTGGACGGTCCCCAGTAGAACAGGTGTGTACAGTATTTTCTGTTGCTTTAGTGTTATTGCTGCAGTGACTCAAGCTCAGCGCTGAAGACCTGGCCCTTCTCCACCCAGTCTGGGGTTCACCCAACTCCCATCCACCCCAGGAGGTCCATCCACGACTGGGTAACCCGCATGGGTGTCACCACCAGGCCTGGAACCCTGGACTGCACTGGGTATGGAGACACATGGACTGTATTGTTGGAGTAGTTTCCAGAACACATTGCACATGAGTGATATGTTAGCATGTTGTCTCCAACGGTGTTATTTGTATATCTGGTATCGTTAATGTTATTTTCCGTATATGTTTAGTTAATGTTATCGTTCGTATATCTGGTATCGTTAAGGTTATCTTCCTCATCCCTTCCTGCAGATTTGATCTTTCTGAGTCTTTACTGAGCTGGACAACAGTGGTAGGATGTTTTTCGGGCTTAGTAATGTTAAGAAAACATACAGTGTTCAGCGGCACATGACATCATTCAACTAGGCCCCTCCCCCCCAAAGTCTTGACAAGGATGCATATCAGGCTGAGGTCAAAGCAAGTGTTACTGTACAGTTAGTGCCTCATACGCTGTATTGGTGACCCAGAGTACGTCCACAGTAGACATGCAGTCCTCACCGTGAGGGTAAGTCCACACAACCTCACAGGTTCAATAAAAACACTTCATAGATTTTTGCTCAATGTTGTGGTGGTTGGAGGTTTAAAACCTCCTGGGCTCCAGTGCTAGCAGTGCTGCTCATGTAAGTGTAAGGAGTGCTCCTGTAGGAACAGGGTCCTGGAGGGGGACCACAGCAAAGAGGAAGTTTCTTTAGCCCACTGAGCCTTCCATGACTGGCCTATCAATGGAGGCATTCAGGATTAAATCTCAGAACAATAAAAAAAGTATAAAAAAATAAATAAATTAATAACCCAACTGTGCTCTATACATACATGTCACAGTTTAGTGAGAGTAGCTACAGCACAGTCCTGGAAGAACAGCTCAGCCCCACTTGTGTGGACTACAGAAACATAAACATAAGAAAATTCAAGAAGCCCTTTATGTCCTGTTAGTAATTACCAGCATCAAGGTTTATAGTGTAGTCAGTCCTGATCAGTGTCATGACACCAAGGTGAATCTAGGGCGAAAAGAACAAAAACATGCCCACCAATGCAAGTTACAAAATAAAAGTCCCTGGTGTGAGGGCGTCCTCTTCAGTTAATGCTGGAGAATGCCGATAAAGGGTCCATGGGTGGAGAGAGCAGGTGATGTAGACGCTTCAGTTTGGTCGATCCTCACAGAAAATTCATCAACCCCTGACGACAAGTCCAGAAATGGAGCTTCAGGGTTGAACGCGGTGACAACAGCATTACGACAACGCAGCCGGTTGTCACTGCTTCAGTCGTCTGTGACAACAGCCATGTTGACATGCAGGGCCTTATAATATACACACAGTACATGCTACACATAACCAAATAAAGCCCACTGACCCCAAACATGCCTTTACTTACCGTGCTTCTTCCCATTACTTTATCGTCAAGGCAATGTACGTGTTGTCCACACCTGCACCAATGAACAATGCGTTCAGTCAGAAGGGCTTCAACAGTTAGATGCATAGACAAATTCAGAACGCTCCTGGAACACGAGTATTGGCTTCAGCTCGGTCTGCGTTTGGACTGCTAGGTGCTATTATGAAGCATACAGTGGGCGGGGCTGGGCTACTCACAGGTGTGAGTGAAGCATGCAGTGGGCGGGGCTGGGCTACTCACAGGTGCGAGTCTCGCGCTCCAGCTCGCGTGGCTTATTCGTCTTCCTACAGTACAATCTGGCCATCAGCAAGATGGCGCAGGTGGCGAGGACGAAGGTCAGACCCGACACCAGCAGACTGATGACCATGGGACTCAGCAGTGGCTCCGCCCCTGGGACACCAAGACAGCGCTGGTAACTCCGCCTCCACAGAACCCCGAGTCTAGCTGTACAACACACAATGTTCTAGAGCCCTGAGCTCATAGAGATTCTGGGTTATTAATCTCCGACACGGGAGCAAAACGATAGCGCTGCTTTTGAGAAAAGGGGCCTTTTCACACAGACTGGTGTGTCACAGCTGGGTTAACAGTACTGAGCTGTGCAGCAAATGGGTGAACCTGAGGAACATCTCAGCCTGACACCTGCTGCTAAACACCACACAAACACGCTTAGCAAACGGAGCTGCTGGGCCTCCTGTGTGTTGTTCGTATCCAGTGACCAAGTGAAACATTTATCGACAATGTGTGTGTGTGTGTGTGTGTGTGACTCCGCACCTCGCACAGAGATGGCCAGCACCTGGCTCTCCCGAGAGATGAAGGTGCGCCCTCCGAACTGCACCTTGTACAGGCAGCAGTAGTAGCCCTCGCTGGAGGCCTGGGCGCTGGCGAAGGGGAAGGTGCCCAGGGGCCCGCGGGCCGGCACAGAATGGCGCACCGTGCCACTGGGCCTGATGAGACGTAGCTGAAAGGATCCGCCGGGGTAGTGCGGCTGCGTGGAGCAGGTGACGTTAAAGCTCTGACCACGGCTCACCCAGCCCGGCTGCACCACGGGGGAGGCGTTGTACCAGATCTGAGGTGTGTGGATCTCCACTGGGGGGGGGACGACAGAGGAGGGCAAGGTGAGGATTACAACACACCAGCTAAGATTAAGCCTCAGACACAAGGAAACACTCCATTTCAAGCGCTGGGCTTATTAGTAATTCATCATCGTATTCTGTAACTAGTCTGAACTAGTCATTGGCTTCTAGGAATTATTCATTAACTCACCGATATAAATATGGAATACAAACAAATGCAAAAATGAGGAATGATAGTCTGGACCCACAAGAAGTTCCTTAGAGAGGATTGAAGTTTGATTAAATGTACTCTTTAAAAGGAGGAATCAGATTAAACCAGATTAAATATCCGCTTATAACCAGAGGAACTTCATACTGCGTGTGGCCGTTTTCAGTTCACAGTCTTTAATCAGCGCACGTGTCCATGCTGGAGTGGTGGACAAATCAAGAACTCACGGCTTCATCAAACGCAATGGCACTGTGGTCAGTAGATAAACCTTTAGGTCCTTTGAAATGGACTAAATGCGGTAGTGAAGTCTCCGAGGTCCTAGTGTTCAGTCCATGTTCCTGACGCGCTGGGCGTCCACCTTGTATTTGCCCACTTAGATGTGATTAACAGCAACCTAACAGCAAACTAAATGTTCAGTAAACATGTCAACACTGTACTGGGTTTGAATTAAAGGGCTGAGTATCAGATGTAGGTCTTTTAATGGCGCATTTCCACACGGGCCTGCTTGGTGCGGTACGGTTCGATTTGCGACGATTTGAGAGTGTTTCCATTAGTACCAGGTACAAGTTTGCCGATACCTTCAGGTACTTTTTTCGTACCTACTCGCTCGAGGTTCTAACCGTTCCAAAGCGGAAAACTTCTGTGACGTGGAAGAACAGCATGACACTGATTGGCCAGGGAGTGTCGTCACAGGAGAGCAACTCCTCCGTGGTGTTGTGGTCGCATACAAATGATGTCACGACACTACAACCCGCGCGCCAACAGCGACTCCACCCACATTGTGATGGTCCACCATTGTAATGGAAACACAACGCGACCGTACCACTCCGTTGCGAATCGATCCGTATCGAACCGTACCGCACCAAGCAGGCCCGTGTGGAAAAGCGCCATAACACTCAAGTGCCTGAAACGTTTGGAGGTGAATTCAATTAAGGCTGTTAATCACAAAGCAAACCAGCGCAGAACAAGTCAAGAGCAGACCCTCCTCCATGTCTGTGTGATTTCTGCCATGACCACTGATCCCACAGCCACAGGCTTATCAGGGTCCAAGACTCCTGTAAACTTCCTCTGGGATCCTGCAATTTCCATCAGGATCAATAAAGTATTATCTTAAATTAGCTTTGAGACATTGCCTGTTGTGAAGAGCTCTATAAATAGATCTGAAGTGGGATGCTAAGACGTGCTGTGTGAATTTATTTTTTATTTTAACTTTATTTTACCAGGAAATATCCCATTGAGATTGAAAATCTCTTTTTCAAGGGAGACCTGGCCAAAAGGGCAGCAAACAAATAACAGTTGCATTTTACACACAAGACAAAACTATTCAAATTCCTTACGAAAAACAAGTACGTCATGGAATCGGCCTCAAAAACTCTCAGAATGGATTTAAAAGTATTCAAAGAAATTAACTCAGTTAATTTCCAATCTTTCTGTAACAAGTTCCATGTATGAGGTGCAGAGAAGACAATATGGCCCCATGGACATTAGGGCTGAACGATTTTGGAAAATAATCGAATTGCAATTTTTTATCTATAAATTGCGATTTAAAATCGTGATTTTTTTTCCATTGTTCCACTTACTAAATTTAAACTAAATTTAAGTATTATTATTATATCGTGACCGATCGATCGCCTGTGGTTGGCGCCAGAGCGAACTACTAACTTTTTAGTCTAAGACGCTCAATGCGTGAGTTGGCAACCCTGCAGGTATAGCAACTTGGCTAAAATATGTGCGTGAGGGCATTTGGTAGCGCATATCCAGTGTGTTTAACAAAGCCATGAAGCCGGGATTGTTCACTACATTAACGGACATCATGTCTTTCACTATGAACTCCGTTACTGCCCGAGTTATTTCAGCGTGCCGCTTCCAATTACATCCATAGGGAGTTACACTTTCAAAAGGTTAGGTCAGTGAACCCTGTCTGCTGGACCGCGGTCAAGCTATCCGCGCTTTCGCGATTCATCCGCGCTTTAAATCTTATTGCGCCTATATGCGTGATTTTACGGTATTTCGCTGCTCACCGCATACTAAAGCTGTATAAGCGCAGAGAAACACTTTTGCGTATTTGAAGATGCAGCACTGGTCGTTGGCATTTTAGCCTTACAAATATCATACGAGGCTTTGTGGTGTTTTTTTATGCTGAAGAAGGTTTGTAGTGTTACCTCGCGTCGTAGCGACAGTAGCAAGGCACGTTTTACACAGTACCTGACGATGAGCAGCATCTTTTTAAAAGCCAAAGTAATTTCACACAACTGATGTGCTGCCCCTCTTTGGTATTAGACTTTCAGTTGTGTCAGCTTCTGTCGAGCCTGAAGCCATTGTGCAACAAGTTAAAGTGCGCTGTGTTAACTTCACTTCTCCACCTCCCTGCCTCCTGCTCGGGTTTGCTCCATTCGTCCTCGGCTCGCTCCCAAGTCACGTGACCAGTTTAAATCGCAGCCTGTGCGATTAGACAATCGCGTTTTTAAAAATTGCGAAATTATCGCAAATGCAATTAATCGTTCAGTCCTAATGGACATCACAACAGGGATCAGTGTGTGTTTCCTCACTTACACACGCTGATGTTGATGATGTTGCTGGACGGGGAGTTTCCTGGGTTTCCCTGGATACGGAACAGGCAGCTGTAGCTGCCTTGATGCGATGTCTCCAGTTCAGAGAGGGTGAGCTCCACTCGGGTTTGCCGGGGCTCCGCCCTCTGGGTCACCAGGGGCGTGTCCACACCACTCTTGTACAAGTGGACGTCGATGGGGTGTCGCCAGTAGGGGGCGGCACAGGTGAAGAGCACAGCTTCACCAGTTGAGTATGCGGAGAACGGCGACTGCATGGACAAGGTGGGTACAGGTAGCTTACCTGCCCAGGAGAAACAACGTCAGTGTGGATTACCCATCATGCCTTTCTACAGCTCAGAAGGTGAATTCAATCATCAAAACAGCTTTGTTGTGTCTCCTGAGATTTCAGACTCAGTAGTTAATATCCGGTGGCATTAAATCAATGGTTCTTAATCCCGATTCTGCAGTATCTCTGCACTGCAGGGTCTGGATTACTAGGGTTAAGCCGACTCCCCGTCACCCGATCCAACAAGCAGTGAATTAGTTTAGACCACGCATATAAAAGCACTATTTGATAAAGTAATATTCTTTCTTTAATGCAACAGATGTTTGCTTCTAGCCTGCTACATTACGTGCACTGTTCATAAAGGAGGTTCGTTTCAACCCTGGAACTGCAGAGACGCTGAAGAACCGGGACGAGCGTCTCACCTGTGCACTCGACCCCCGCGTCCTCGTTGTGCGAGCACACGCCGTCGTTGAGTGCGCGTTCACATAGGTCAATGGTGAACTCGTCCCCGGAGCACTGCACGTTCCTCCACCACACCTCACCGCTGGCGCCACCCAGCCGCGCCCCGCTGCGCGTGGCGAAGGCGAAGCCGCAGTCGAGCTCGCGACAAACGACCGCCGCGTCACGCAGGTCCCAGCCGCGCGAGCACACCGTGCCCCACTCGAGCCCCCGAGACACTTCCACGCGCCCCGCGCACCCAGAGCCCTGCGCGCCCCCCAGCCTCACGTGCACTTCATCTGCAACCACAAAAACTCTTCAGTTTCAACAGTATTTTTCTCTGTATGATATTTAGTCATGACAAAATTTAACACGTTTGATCTAAACCGATGAGACTCACCAAACCCTTGAACATCCCGAAGAACCACATCGCAACCTGTCAATAGAGGAAAGACCCACGTTTCTTCTACGTAAAACTGCTATAAGCGTTCATTTAATTTTATAAACTGCGTTTCTAGTTTATTTAAAAACTCCTCGCACTTAATTTAAAGAGTTAATTCTTAGTGAGGTTGCACAACGACGGAAAATAAATGGATGTTACTCACCTAGCATTATTATGACTAGGAGGACCCTCGACATGGTGGATCCATGTATAAACACCTGCAGGACCGCCGAGCTACCGACCCGTGGACGGGACTGTCCGGTACTGTCCGGGGAGAAACACAGACCTGAAATGCAGCTGGCGGGGACGCGCAAGCGCCGAACCTGAGCTCACGTTTGTGCTAACGATGGCTAAGCATTTGCCCATTAGCTTGACCAGCTTTTGTCGCAAGTAGACAAATAAAGGCACAAATCACCGTCCCCATCACATAATAGTAATTAAATACAGATTCAGGGTGTCAGTTAACGGCAGAAATGTGTCAACGTCTACAAATCTCAGTCCTGATCAGTTAAACTCCACAACTACAGCTGGTTAGCGGTACATTAAGGAGCGATATCATCCGCGACCCGCCGAGTCTTGCCCGGTCTGCGTGTGTGTGGTTGCGCGTTATCCGTGTTAGTTTCTCGTGTTCAAAAGCGAGAGAGTTGTGAGCTCGTTAGCTGCAGCTGCGCTAGTTACCAGTCCTGTGGCGGCCCGCCGGGCCTTTACGTCCGCGCCGATCAACACTGCGCGGTATTCACGCATACTGGAATAAACACCGCGCGGTTTTTACGCATACTGGAATAAACACTGCGTCGTATTTACGCATACTGGATCTTATTGCAGTAGAATACGTTATATGACAATCTTTCTAGACGTAGACCTTATTTGGTATCGGATAACAACGCAGAATATGCGCCACACCTGTAATACTAAATAGGTAAATTAGACCCAGACGTACTGGTCCAATTATATTGGACTGGAGTTATTGGAATAATAACGATTATCAGGATAATAATAACACAACATAATAACACCCAAGTAAAAAAATGTTCAGTAGAATATTTTTACGAAGAGATGATATATCTTTTAATTTCTTCAGTCTGTTTTACAAAAAACGTATCTAAGTAGTTTTAAATTGCTTCATCACATTTAATAAAGGGGAACCACATACCTAAACATTTGTAACGGTGATGTTGTGCGAGCGCTTTAAGGTTGTTAAAAATAAATACATTCTTGAAAACTACCGAATAACGTCTACTTCAGCCACTTTTTTTCTGTTCAGAGATCCAAACTACTAAAATAGTTTGTAGAAACTGATGCAAATTAATACAACTTTCAGGCACAAGATGGCGCTACGGAGTCTTGGGGTTTCAGGGGTTTTGCGCTGTAGCCATCGGGTATACACACGTGGCAATATTGTGTATGCATATTATAAAACAACTTTTCATTTCGTAGGTTCTCTCGCAGCAGTTTGTGGGAGTTGAGCGCCCCCTACAGGAACTAAGAGGATCATTTATTAACAGCCCATGTTGTGATGAGCTACCGTTTGGCTCTTGTTGGATCAGGGTAGGTCCGTACAGGTCGTGGAGAGTTCATTCAGGTATTTCTGAACCGTTCCCTTCCAAAGTGGCAATGAATACCGAATCGTTCTGATTTTTAAGTATTGACTGATTGATCGATTCTCTGGTGTGCAGCGACCTCTTTTCTAACCACGGTGTCATTCTTATACTGCCAGACTGCCCTGGTACCAAACAAACCAACTTCCAGGATCACGTTACACACAATCAAATATGACTTCAAGATCTCGCCATTCGCAACCTGTACACATGAAGCTTTAGGAGGTTCAGGATGGCGTGTTCTCGCTGCTGGATGAGCTGCAGTTCTGTAATAACAGGACAGTCTTCAGGCCACCATGTACCCTGTCCCCATAAAGCGCTGTGAAGACAGGCCTGCTCACCTGCCACCTGTCCTCGGCTCCACGTGGACACGCTTCCGCGTCTGCGATCACGTGATCTCACACCTGTCCCTGTTCGGTTCTGCAGAAATGTCAGTTAGCCCCAGTATGAACCAGGAGACGTCAATAAGACACGACCAGTATAAATAATTGATATTTACCTATGCTATAATGTAAAATGCATTTTTACATTATTTGACTTTCGTAATGAATCGGTATAACGTCTAACTTATATGGCAAGTGATAATAAACCTACAGCAAGTGATGATAATATTTCAATCACCGTCTAATGGAGAAAACACGTTATCAGCCCGTTTACTCCCAGTTCTCTCATGTCTGTGGTCGGGTGACGGTAGGCCGTTATTTCCCGGTATAAATAGGCACATTACATATATCGTTACCGACGGAACCAAAACTAACTAAAAAAAGACACGCCACTAACTGAACATGGGCTAATACGCGGACCTTATCGGAACACTGATTCGGTACAGCACAGCTTCCCGGTTTCGGAACATTTCTCGCGAGCTGTTCCGCCCAAACCGTCCCGCGGAAGCGCTCGTGCGCTCCGAACAACAGGTGGATGTGCGCGAGGCCGACGCGGAGCAGGGCGCAGCCGCCAGTGCCCTCCGACCCTCACGAACCACGGAACCACGGACCACCTGGGAGACGCAGTTCCACTAACGCGCACAAGAAATCGATCATTTTGGTCGCCGAACGGAAAACTTTACAAGTGACGCATTACCGAGAGGCCGGTACTGTTGGACACGTAAACGCTTCTCCGCCGTGTAAAGTCCGCTTTAATCTTCACACCAGTACGTTCTACCGCCTGTTAATAGTTTTCAGGAGTTATAATGCCTGTAAGTAACGGGTCGATGATGGACCTGCACGCGGATTATGTGAAAATAAAGGCACATTTCGGAGGGTAAGTGAACATAATCTACCGGAGAGACCGACCCGGTTAATGTTAGTTCACGGGCTGCTGCCCGGATACCTCGCAGTGGGGCATCAACTACTGCCCCGTTAGTGAGGTACTAACGTGTGGGCATGCCTAAACTACAGATCAGCCGTCACATACTAAACAAGAGTTCTCGATTTTTTTTTATCGAATTGCTCAAACAACTATGTGTACATGCAGAAGTGTCTGAAAAATTGCTCGGGATTAGAGGCACAGTAGGGAAAAGTCACAGTAGGGAAAAGTCATGTCCCTTCATTTATTACAGCCCTCCTCAGTTCAGTGGACTAAAACTAATGTCCTGTGAGTGGTTCCTCAGCCCTGACACCAGGTCTACGAGGAATGTTAAAATTTTTTTATCATTAATACTGTCATTAAAATTTGTAAAAGCGGTACATATGCCTGCTGTGGGACATATTCTGGTCGTTTAAGCCACACTCGGAGACTGAACATCTGATCAACTGTACGGTTCCTGTAAAGTTTGCTGGAGTTATTCCTCAGAGGCTCGGCCACACTGCAGAACATTATGGAGAACTTAAGTTCCCTAACTGAAACTCAGTTTGTTACACACATTAACATACAAACATTTCCTGTTTTTAACCTTTTGTTTAGCTTTTAACCTTTCTGTCATTAAGTTTATGTTAAAGTTTAAAATATGTGTTTAATGAAGTCAAATTAATTTTCTAAATAGTTATCATCCCTGGTCATATGAAAGTTTGTGACTAGGTATTGGGAACTTGTATATAGATCAAGGTCTGATTGAACTCATTGGTTTTCAGGTTTAATCAGTTTATTAGGGCAGTGACATGACTCACACATGCTCAGAAATGTCCTCTGACATCATCCTGACTTTGGTCAACATCACAACAGAAACAGACTATGAAGCATCTACCAACATCAGTCTTGATGACCTTCTGATGTGGTGTAGAGCACTAGATCAGCGGGGTAGATGATTGCCCTCATTATGAACGGAGCACATTCATTCTTCTGTGTGACCGGGCTCACCTGAATCAGCGAATGAGCTTCATTATGTGATTTGCTGAATCACATGTGTGTGGACAAGGCCACCAGGAATATTGTGCAGATCAGCGGTTCTTGTTTGGGCCCTGTGGGAACCCAATGTCTCTCCTCCAACACACCTATTCCAACTCTAGATACTTTCAGCAGTCATGGTCCTGTGGTAGGGAACTGGTCTTGTGACCGGAGGGTTGTGGGTTCGATTCCCAGACCTGAGGCCATGACTGAGGTGCCCTTCAGCAAGGCACCTAACACCAACTGCTCCCCGGGCACCAGGCTAGGGCTGCCCACCGCTCTGGGCACGTGTGATCCACAGCCCCCTAGTAATCACTAGTGTGTGTGTGTTCTAACTGCACAGATGGGTAAAAAGCGGAGGACAAATTTCTATTGTGGTGAAAAATCACAATTGATAAATATGGTACATTTACATATATATATATATTTTACATTTTACTTGTTACTGAGCTATCAGAATGCATAGTGTCAGAGATGATCGCATCTCCACAAAACGGCTACTTCATAACCAGCACTGAGAAACCCTGCTCCCAACCCTGCCCTGCTCTGAACCCTGCGCTGAACTGCTGTTGACACACCCCTGAGTAGAGGTTTATCTCTGAGGCTTCTTTCTTCATCCCTTGTACTTTCATACCTGGTTGAAACACATCAGCATATTGCTGATCCTGTCCTGAAAGGACACATCTCTGTCCTGAGAGGACACAATCTCTGCTCTGGTGAGGCCCTCAGGAGTTTGACAGATGTAGGGAGCTGATGTAAGTTCAGCTCCATTTAAGAGCACAATCCAGCAGTTGTGTCTGGAATGCAGACCCACCCGTGCAGACCCACCCAGGCAGACCTCTCTAAAACACTGTAGTAGGCTAAGCTCAAGTCTGTTACTGATTTAATTTGTACAGTGTTTTTGTAGTAAATGTCACATAGCAGCTTGACATGAGTTAGGATACAGACTCCCAGTGAGACACAGGACAGGAGGAGCTCCCAAGGAGGCTGAGAGAAGGAGCCCCTGCACGGAGTGTGAGGGCCACCCGCGGGGAACATTCATCCATCAGCTTCCTGGGCTCCAGCCGTGGGCTCCAGCCCTGGGCCCCGAATAATTGATCCACAGACTGGTTGTTGTTGTTTTTTTATTGTAAACATCTGTTGTGATTCTGAATGAGTCTTATTGAACAGACACCAGTCAGTCTGAGTCAGGCAGTCAGGTAGGCCGTGATCATGCTCTCTGGGTTTCTGAGTTCTATTTTCCTGTCTCAGAGGGCAAATGTAAACATCAAAGGCCAATTTTTTCATCAATTTAGTGACGGTGAATGTCAGTTCAGCAAGTTCCTCTCCTGCTCAGGGGAGTGGGTTGCATTTTGTGTACAAAATGTTTGGGGAAATGATAGAATGTTAATTTTGTCGTGGTTGGAGGGACTGAAAGTGTGAAAATGTTCAGGTTAGGATGAGGGTGGTGAGGGTGAGGGTTAGGGTGAGGGTGGTTAGGGTGAGGGAGAGGGTTAGGGTGAGGGTGGTTAGGGTGAGGGAGGTGAGGGTTAGGGTGAGGGAGAGGGTTAGGGTGAGGGTGGTGAGGGTTAGGGTGAGGGAGAGGGTTAGGGTGAGGGAGGTGAGGGTTAGGGTGAGGGTGAGGGTGGTTAGGGTGAGGGAGAGGGTTAGGGTGAGGGTGGTTAGGGTGAGGGAGGTGAGGGTTAGGGTGAGGGAGAGGGTTAGGGTGAGGGAGGTGAGGGTTAGGGTGAGGGAGAGGGTTAGGGTGAGGGTGGTTAGGGTGAGGGAGAGGGTGGTTAGGGTGTTAGGGTTAGGGTGGTCAAATTATACACATTACCCTCAGAGTCACAACCTTACCATCTCAAAGCAGATAGGCTTCACAGTTTTAGTAAATAAGTTTCCTGCTTTGCCACCATCTCTAGAAAGTGTCCACAGTATAATCCAGTCAGTAAAATTAAAATAGTCAAAAATCCAGGGCTCATCTCATTTGAATTGCACATGAATTGCACGTTATTACTGATTGCTTTGAATCTTTTAACATAACTGATGAGCGATTTGTATCTGTGGGTGAAGTGGTTTTCACTACACGTGCCTTTAAAGGTTCACCTGTGCTGATGCTCTGAGCACATACACAGTAACTTCCAGTTTTTTGCACATCTCTGCTGTACGGAGGGAAGTGGGTGCTGGGAACGACCGTGGGTGCCTCCTCCGTGCGTACGTGTGTCAGACAGGCGTATGTAGTCCAGCTGGGGAAGTTCAAATGGCTGTTGTCAACTTCACCCTTACAGACGCACACCGCAGCTCAGCTAATGAACCTCAGAAGCGCAAGGTGTGAGCGAAGAATAAAACTTGCTCTGGCTCTTAGTCAGCTTTGGCCTGAGCTCTTGGAAAGCGGAGGAGATTCCCGTTTCTATAAATAATGCCGGCGGAGCGTTGGCTAGGAAGTATTACCCGCTTGGCTCGCAGACGCCCTAAGCTAGTCAGTTGCCTAGCAACCAGTCATGAGCTTCAATAATAGTTCTCTTTTTCATGGAGAATCGGCAGCTGTCCTGGTGTCTCGGGCTCTCAAACAGAAACACGTTATTACTCTGAGAGGAAGGATTACACTGTTGGTCACACAGTTTACACAAATACTTCAACTCAAGGGGGAATTTTACCTCAAGATGGTGGGCATGTTCACAAACACACTGACTTTTAGAAATGTGGCTTATTTGCTCAGTAAGAGTGTTTGAATTAGCGCGATCAGTTTGGTTAGTCATCCTTTCTCTGCCCATGTACCAAGCTCTTGTTTGGGCTGTGTCGGTCATCGCTGGTGGTGAGTCCTGTGATGGTCTATTGTGCTTTTATGGAAAGGCCTTTGTCCTGCGTCTGGAGCTCAGAGTCCACGATGCTTCTGTTCCTCGTTCGTGTGGTAATCCAAACGTTTTAGCACGTGTAGTATAAATGGAAGGTTGTTAGAATGAGGGAGGATGCAGAGTTTGAACTGGAGGCCTTATCATACGCTACTGTGGGTTATAGGCTTACTGTATTTCAGTTTACATCAGTCCTTGGATATATACACATACATGTATGTGAGGGATATATACACGTATGTGAGGGATATATACACATATGTGAAGGATATATACACACGCATGTCCTCATATGTCCAAAGTGCAGATTCCTCAGAGTGGGTGTGGTTGTTTCATAATGATTAAGCTGATCTTACACCACAGTCTTCATCTCGTGGAGATTTTCTCATCCACATTTACATACAGTGGCATGTGAACTCAGGCTGGAAATATGTGGGAACCTGCTGGTATGAGACTGCTGTCAGTTTGCTGTGCTGGGAGAGATCATGCAGCCTGTCATGGTGTGTGTGTGTGTGTGTGTGTGCGAGTGTGTAGGTGAGTGTGTAGGTGAGTGTCAGTGTGTGTGTGTGCACGCGCGCAAGTGCAATATTAATTTCGCCCAGTTGAACTTTATTCCCTACAGTGATTAAACCTGATTGGCTCGAGAAACACGTAGAGCGTCCTGTGATGTCTGTGAATGTGGGTGTGTTCTTGTCACAGTATGTGTGCATTGAGTAGGTGTGAACGAAACCTGTGCATAGACAATATCACATACAGGTGTGACGAGTTGTTCATATACGCAGCGTTTTATCTGAAACTAAGCGGAGATTCCAGCACTGTTGTAACTCAATCTTTTAAATGTTAATGGGGCAGCTTCATTAGCATGTGGGATAACTGGATTATTTAAGGTCTCCTTGAGCTGGACCCAGAATAGTGTTGTTCAGTTCAACAGTCCCTTGTAAACATCATTTAAAATCTTACATCACCCTCAGAACTAATGGTCTCCTTGGAAACACATCCTGTATTAGAGTTCTGCATGCACTGACCACTGGAGATGCTGACATCAGAGTGAACATCTTCATAGTCCTGATCGTTATCATGGCCATCGTGATGTTTGGTTTGCAAATTTAGATGGTGAAACCTTGAATGAAAACTGGATTATAAATATCATCATATGTAAACATCATTGTAGTTGACAACAGCAACAACAATAATGTTCTTGTATATGAAATATTATGGTGTGACTAATGTCATTGAGATGTCACTTTGTGTCATTCCTGTTCTGAAACAGAGCAGCTTAATCCACACTTTCTTATTACTCTGGCCACACCTTGAAAATGTCAGTGTGTGTGCAGTGTGGTGGGCGTGTGCAGTGTGGGTCAGGACTGGGGGTGTGCAGTGTGGTGGGCGTGTGCAGTCTGGGTCAGGACTGGGCGTGTGCAGTGTGGTGGGTTTGTGCAGTTTGGGTCAGGACTGGGCGTGTGCAGTGTGGTGGGCATGTGCAGTTTGGGTCAGGACTGGGCGTGTGCTGGGTGGTGGGCATGTGCAGTGTGGTGGGTGTGTGCAGTATGGGTCAGTACTGGGCGTGTACAGTGTGGTGGGCGTGTGCAGTGTGGGTCAGGACTGGGCGTGTGCAGTGTGGTGGGCGTGTGCAGTGTGGTGGGCATGTGATGGGTGGGTCAGGACTGGGCGTGTGCAGTATGGTGGTGGGCGTGTGCAGTGTGGTGGGCGTGTGATGGGTGGGTCAGGACTGGCCGTGTGCAGTATGGTGGTGGGCGTGTGCAGTGTGGTGGGCATGTGCAGTGTGGTGGGCGTGTGCAGTGTGTGTCAGGACTGGGCGTGTGCAGTGTGGTGGGCGTGTGCAGTGTGGTGGGCGTGTGCTGGGTGGGTCAGGACTGGGCGTGTGCAGTATGATGGGGGGCGTGTGCAGTGTGGTGGGCGTGTGCAGTGTGAGTCAGGACTGGGCGTGTGCAGTGTGGTGAGCGTGTGCAGTGTGGTGAGCGTGTGCAGTGTGGTGGGCGTGTGCAGTGTGGTGGGCGTGTGCAGTGTGGTGGGCATGTGCTGGGTGGGTAAGGACTGGGCGTGTGCAGTGTGGTGGGCATGTGCTGGGTGGGTCAGGATTGGGCGTGTGCAGTGTGGTGGGCATGTGCTGGGTGGGTCAGGACTGGGCGTGTGCAGTGTGGTGGTGGGCGTGTGCAGTGTGGTGGGCGTGTGCTGGGTGGGTCAGGACTGGGCGTGTGCAGTATGGTGGGGACGTGTGCAGTGTGGTGGGCGTGTGCAGTGTGGTAGGTGTGTGCAGTGTGGTGGGGGGTGTGCTGGGTGGGTCAGGACTGGGAGCTTCTCTTCCAGAATGTGGAAGTCATACCACAACAGTGCTGTCGCTGGAAATCAGCGATGGTCACTAAATGGTCACAGTGATGGTCATGGCACAATGACTGAGCCTGTGAACCTCAAAGGCAAGCTGAACCAGAAGTGGTTCACCACTACACATACTGAGAGGTCAGAGGTCTGAAAGGTCAACCGAGGTCAATCCAAGCTCAGCTGTAATCCACAGATCCATAGAGGTTTGGGTTCCCATTCTGGGGTGTGTGTGCTCCATCCTGGGGGGTGTGTGCTCCATCCTGGGCCGTTTCTCATACCTTTTGGAACGGTTTTGACAGAACTCCGCTGCACAACATTTGCACAACATCCTGCAGTTGTTCTGCAGATGGATTCTAGTGTCACTCAGTCTGGATCTGTTTGTGTGACTGGCTCCTCTGGGAAATGTTTACAATAGAATGTAGCCTGAACCAGTACTGATGCGGAGTGAGGTGGAGTGAGGTGGTGAGAGGG
The DNA here is from genome assembly GCF_052324685.1 of Brachyhypopomus gauderio. NCBI lineage: Eukaryota > Metazoa > Chordata > Actinopteri > Gymnotiformes > Hypopomidae > Brachyhypopomus > Brachyhypopomus gauderio. The sequence continues at coordinate 36,465,490 of NC_135214.1, forward strand.
GTGAGAGGGTGTTCTTCTTTTGGAATGTGTTGGTGAATGTGACCTTTAGAGAGACTCCACCCGCTGATGCTCAACTGCCACACTGACACACACACACACACACACACACACACACACACACACACACACACATCCACATGCAAACATGTGCTCACACACCCACACACAAACATAACCACATGCAAACATGCACGAACACACACACACACACACACACACACACACACACACACACACACACACACACACACACACACTGCGTACCGGCTATGAAGATGCTGTATACTTGCCCTGAAGAGGCTGTATGTTGCAGATGCTGATTATTCTGTGAAGAGAGATATCACCATTCACACGTCTGAGAACATTTAATCACACATTTTAAATAATAATACATCTGAATGGCAACAATTCTATTTCAGCAGGATAAACACCTTAAATGTTAACACACAATTATTCTGATTAGACATTGTTCTGAAATTTTGCAGTGTGCACATTTTTTGACCACAACAGTGTAATTTAGTTACAGTGTAATTTAGTATAGGTTTAATTTAGTAATAGTGTAATTTAGTATCGGTGTAATTTAGCAACAGTCTAATTTAGTATCAGTGTAATTTAGTATCAGTCTAATTTAGTAATAGTCTAATTTAGTAACATTAATTTAGTTCAGATAAAGCTGCACTTGCTTTAATAAGCTTCTCTCTTGCTTTTCGAACATATGCAGGGTGCTTAAATGCTGTATTTTATAGCTGACACAGTAACTCCCTATAGTCTCCTACAGTCCCCTATAGTCTCATACAGTCTCCCATGCTTAGTCCCCTATAGTCTCCTACAGTCTCCCACATTTACAGTTCCCTATAGTCTCCTACAGTCTCCCACACTTACAGTTCCCTATAGTCTCCTACAGTCTCCCACACTTACAGTCCCCTATAGTCTCCCACATTCATACAGTCCCCTATAGTCTCCTACAGTCTTCCACAGTCTCCTACTATGTCCTTACCTAGCAACTGCAGTGTCCTCTGCAACACTCTGATACAGCAGAGGACTTTACAGCTCCCACAGAACTACACCTCCCACAGAACTACAGTTCCCACAGAATTTTACACACCCACATGCACACACAAATACATTTATTTACACTTGTGCTTTCCCAGTGTCCTAACTGTATGCTATGAATTAAAATACTATGTGCGTGTCTGTGTGAACACTAACCGTCCTGTGTGCGTATGCGTGGTGCGTATGCGGTGTGCGTATGCTTGTGTATGCGTGTCTGTGTGTATGTGTGTGTGTGTGTGTGTGTGTGTGTGTGTGTGTGTGTGTGTGTGTGTGTGTGTGTGTGTGTGTGTGTGTGTGTGCAGGGACATGCTGATCTCTGACCTGGACTCGGGCCTCTCGTTTTCTGAGCTGTGTGAGGAGGTTGAGGGGGATGTGTGTAACGTCCGTAAGGAGCAGCCTATCACACTGAAGTGGATCGATGATGAAGGGTACATATGACATATCGCACATCTACACACCCACCTGTCTCACATCTACACACCCACCTGTCTCACATCTACACACCCACCTGGGTTCACATCTACACAGCCACCTGTCTCACATCTACACACCCACCTGTCTCACTGCTACACAGCCCTAAAGGACAGATCCCAGCAGGCACTCAAATGAGTCCATATTCAGAAGCTGCTCATTATACGTGTCTTCACCATGTGGGATCTTACACTATGTTTGTGCTGGATCAGTGGAGTCAGTGGCATTGTGTGTGTAATAATACTCACAAACAAACCAGTACTGACCCAGACAGCCAATCAGCTGAGCGGGCTGGGATAGTGAGGTTGTTGTGTTCAGAGGTGGAAAGAGTACTGAAAAATTGTAATTGAGGTAGAAGTATCATTACTTTGCCTAAAATCTACTCGGAGTAAAAGTAAAATTACCCATCTCAAAATTTACTCGAGTAAAAGTACAAAATTACTTCATTTAAAATTTAATTTGAGTAAAAAGTTACTTAGTTACGTTCAGTTATTTAATGCATGGATGAATCATGAACCAAATTCAGCACAAGTTGTTTTAATAGATTTCAAAGCGTATTTAAGTGCACATCCACACTGTAAAAAATTTCAAGTCTCACCAACTAAAAAAATCTTAGTGACCCGTTGCACCCTAATTGTTTTAGTTGGTCTCTAATTTAAGCTCTGCAAATTGCAAATTTTAAGTTCTGCTGACAACTACAGAATTCAGTCTAATTAAAGAAAATAAGTTGAGCTAACAAAAATGTTATATATTAACCAAATACACCTAGTGAGTCCAACAAAATGTTTTATGTTGTTCCAGCCACAATTGTTTAGTTCAGGTAATTATTCATTAGTATCCAAGTTGCCTGAACTATACATTTTATGGCTTTATGAAGTAAATTCAAAATATACAGAATATAATTAAGTAATTGTGCATTTTATTTGCATGTCAAAAAGTAAACATAAAATATTACCAAACAGGCATATGAGAGCTGCTTTATAAATGTAATAAAAATTGAAACGTCGTCGAGCCAGGGAGTACAAGAATGAGCCATGACACCAACGTTAGCTCAATGCCATTTATTAGCAATACGCTAATGGCAAAAACACACTGGTTCTAAGGGAGGGGGGACACTAACACGCATACAACACACATCCAGGGAAACGGGGGGAACTGACCGGCGGAGCTGTACGTAGTTGGGAAAAAGTACTTAATTAGAAATCGATTGGGCTTCAGCAAATGCTTAATTACTACGCAGATCTAGCTAGCTAGGTAGCTAACGTTAGTCCGCATGCTAACAGTTTGCCGACGTGAGGTAGTTAAATTCCAAACGGATAGTTAACGCGTGACGGTTAATTAACCGTTAATCGGTAGCTTGTCCTTGCCAACCAGTATTAACACTAACATTACTAAACTCATAGCAAAGTTAAAAACACTGAAAAACAACTTGTTGGCTTAGCTTTAGTTTTGATAACTATACGTTTGGAAAATATGTTGAAATACGACCTAGTTCAAAATTCAAACTCAACAAACACCACCAAGTTAGCTGTGTTAGCTTAGTAAAGATCCACACTTAACTTCACTCAGTGAACGTTTGAAGTCCTCTAGATGAATGGTGAAATGCTGGGTTCCTCATTTTAGTTTTGGTGCTGAAGGCGCAAGAAAATCTTCTCTCGAGCATGCGCATTAGCTTCACCACTACCACTATTGCTCGCCCAATCACAGTTTTTTTACTTTGGACTTGACATGTTGACTGAGAACCACAATGCTCATTCACTGAACACAAAATATTAAGTTGAATGGTAAAAAAGCAGCAGCTGATGGCACAACTCGTTTTTTGTTTTTGGAGTAACTATTTTTATGTTTCATGCTTTGCCCACATAAATTTTTATATTCACAGAACATAAGCAAACAAAGATTTTTTTCAGTGCACACTTGCAAAAAGATCAGCTGGGCTCAGGAACATACTTCCTCACAGCACAAGGACAGTCACAACCTGTACGATCAAGTGCAAACAATTTTCAGTCCTATTGTCCAACGGACAACACTATGATAAGAATAAAAAAAACAAAATGCACACAAAATTAAGTGCCCACAAGATGCCACAAATCAAACTAAAATGCAACAGCATTCCACTACTCACAATAAAATGCCCACAGGATCCCACAGAACCTGATAGATAGAAGATTTAAAGATAGAACAATCTCATCCTTTTGGAAAAAAAGTGCACCAGATTACGACCTGATTATGAGACAATGGAAAGTGCTGCGCGCAAGGCAAGGCCACTCAATTGGCCTTCAGGTTCTGGGACTCAGAAGTTTAAATTTCTGCCTGCATTTAATTTTTCCACCATCAATATTTTTTTACTCAGTAATGTGAGTGCGTTCAATGTAGTGAAGTAAAACTACTTGGGTCAAAATGTACTCAAGTAAAAGTAAAAATGACATATTTCAAAAACTACTCAGAAATTACAAATTACTCATAAAAGTATTCAATTGCAGTAATGTGAGTAAACCCCTCACACCCCTGGTTGTGTTTGTCTTGCAGGTGATCCGTGTACCATTTCGTCCCAGATGGAGATGGATGAAGCATTTCGCATCTACAGTCGGAGCAAATCATCTGGACTCCTTCTTCATGGTGGCTACAGTTCCACTTCTGTGGGGTTGCTTCCTTCCTGATTATTCTGATTATTACATACTCTCTCTCTCCTCTCTCTCTCTCTCTCTCTCTCTCTCCTCCTCTCTCTCTCTCTCTTCTCTCTCTCTCTCCTCTCTCCTCTCTCTCTCTCTCTCTCTCTCCTCCTCTCTCTCTCTCTCTCTCTCTCTCTCTCTCTCTCTCTCTCTCTCATCTCTCTCCTCTCTCTCTCCTCTCTCTCTCTCTCTTCCCAGTATTCCCGAGTATCCCAGAGAAGCCAGGAATGCCATGTCCAGGAGAGGACAGTAAGGGTTGTGTTATGCTGTCTGCTGTCTCCTGACTGTGTGTTGCTGTGGTTGGTTGTAGCTGCCTGTGGTTGTCTATGGTTGGCTGTGGTTTGTTCTGACTGGCTGTGGCTGGTTGCGTCTGTCAGTGGATGGTTGTGGTTATCTGTGAATAGCTGTATTTGTCTGTGGCTGTTCTTCTGGCTGCCTGTGGCTGTGTGTGGTGGCTGTGCTGTGTGCTCTCTCCATCACTATCATAATGTGTCCCCGTTCTGTTATTTGCTGTTTTTGTCCTTGTCTGTGTCTGTGGCTGTGTGGAAGCTCATCCTGTCTGTCTGCCTGACTGATGTTGATTAACTGGCTTGGCTCAGAAGCACAGCGCTCTCTTCAGCCAGAGTTTTCTTATGTAATAGGAGAGTGAGGCAGCATTAGGGCAGTGAGGCAGTGTTAGGGCAGTGACCAGTGAGGATGTTCACTTGGGGTTAAAGATTAGGTCCAAAATGCCTTAATGCTTGCACAGGTTGGGAGAATATATTCTGGGATTGCATTCTGGGATTGATCTGTATTCATATTTAAGAAGTTCTGAACTTTGAATCTCTCCCATATATTAGCAGAACACTGATGTTTGTGCTCTTAAAGCAGTGAGGTACTGAAGACTATTGTTTATTTATCTGTTTGTTTTATTGATGTCGCTGTGGATAAATCCAGGTTTCTCTCTCTCTCTCTCTCTTTTCTCTCTCTCTCTCTTCCTCTCTCTCTCTCCATCTTAATGTAATTGCTTGATGTGTGTGTGTGCGCATGTGTGTGCGTGTGTGTGTGTGTGTGTGTGTTTGTGTGCGTATGTGTGAGCATATGTGTGCCTGTGTGTGTGTGTGTGTGTGCGCATGTGTGTGTGTGTGAGCGTGTGTGTGTGAGCGTGTGTGTGTGTGTTTGTTTGTGTGTGTGTGAGCATATGTTTGTATGTGTGTGTGTGTGTGTGTGTGTGTGAGCATATGTTTGTATGTGTGTGAGCATGTGTGTGTGTGTGTGTGTATGCGCGCTGCAGCTGTGTTCTGTACAGAGTTGCTGAGTCAGTGTGTGTCCTGTTCGCTGCTCCTAAAGGTGTCATGAATTTACAGTCCCGCCTAAGGCACGTTCACACCACGCAGGACTCATCCGCAGTGTGTGTGTCTGCAGTGTCCGTGTGTGTCCGTGTGGGGGGTGTGTGTGTCCGTGTGGGGGAGTGTGTGTCCGTGTGGGTGTGTGTGTGAGTGTGGGGAGTGTGTGTCCGTATGGGTGTGTGTGTGAGTGATGTCTGTATCACGCTCTGTGTCGGAGTCTGCTGCACTGTCTTTGAGGAG
>NC_135214.1:36471753-36541753 GCF_052324685.1 Brachyhypopomus gauderio
ATGCCCCCCCCCCCCCCCCCCCCCCCCTTCTCTCCTCTCCTCCTCTCCTCTCTCTATCTCTCCTTTCCTTTCTCTGTCTCTCCTCTCTCTATCTCTCCTTTCTCCATCTCTCCTCTCTCATTCTCTCCTCTCTCGTTCTCTGTGGTGTAAATAGATTCTCATGTATTATTTAAGTCTGACAAAATTAGTAAGACAGCAGCAGCAAAACAACTTTACCAACATAGAGCATTAAAACAAAGGTGTGTGTGTAGATGTTAACACAGCACAGTGCCTCATTCTCAGTATCCTCAGCTTTGTTTTGTGATGTGTTCTGAATGCAACAATGGACAGTTGTTTACTTCTCTGCATGAGAAGGACAGAGTAGGACACACACTCCTGGACGTGCACACACACTCCTGGACGTGCACACACACTCCTGGACGTGCACACACTCCTGGACGTGCACACACACTCCTGGACCTACACACACACTCCTGGACCTGCGCACACACTCCTGGATCTGTCTTGCACCAGTGTGACACCAGCAGGTGTGTAGAGGAAGACCTGCTGACTGATGGCTGCGTGTCTTCTGTGTGTGCTGTCTCCTGCTCTTAGTACTCAGAAACAAAATGACACTGTAGGCTGCAGGTGAAGACACGGGGTCTGTAATCGTCCCGGTCCTTATTCAAGCAGGACTAAACCTGTAAATAAGTAAGAAGGGCTCCCTGAATTTCTGTAGTCAGGGAATTATGTTCAATGTGTTAAGTGGTGTGTTGGGGGTTGTTTTGTATATATTGTTCTGAAAAATTATCCGGTAATTCCTTCCTGTTTTCAGCTGAGGTGGTTACTGTGTGTGTGTGTGTGTGTGTGTGTGTGTGTGTGTGTGTGTGTGTGTGTGTGTGTTGGGCTGGGGGGCTCGCGGAAGAAGCTCGTGAACTGAAGCTCATCTTGCCGTATTGATCTGTGATCTAAATATGTCCTTTGCAGCCGCCGCCTCGAGCTGGTCCTGTTCACTGCGGAATCACGACTGCGCGTTTAACCGGATAATAACGAATTAGCGGCGTGTCGCGTGTCTGTGTGCTTAAATGAGTTTGGGATCGGAGTGCTGTAAGCGCGCGGCGCTAACGAAGCACAGTTGACAGAGTGCGAGGAGCATATTCGCATGGCGAGATGGGAATAGACGCGGGACGTGCGAATAACAGTTGGCAGTGAAAACGGAGCTGTTTCTGCTCGATTTATCGTCCTGATGGAGAAGTCTGCAGCTCCGCGCTATCAGACTGTATGATGACCGAAAACATTATGCACGAAGTAAACTGCTGCTATGTCGTACAAGACGGCCACCTATCTCCATGAAAACGTGCGCGTGGCAGGTGGCACGCGTGTTTTGGTGTGTTTATTGTTTATTTTTCATTTCCAAACTATAGATGACGGGGCCGGTTTTGAATCTTGAGCGAAGTGTCGCGTTCAGACCCGTTTCGCTCACGTGTCCACAGTAATATAAACAAACAACGTGAACCACCAGAAGAAGTGAAACACGAGAAGCAGGTGGATGTGGCGCTGGAGGCTGAGCACATCTGTTGTCATGGTAGCTGGATGCAGAATTTACCCTTATGGGACTGAGATTAAAATAATGGCGCTATGAGTCCAGAATAGAGGACGTAATAAAGTTAGGAACTACTCCATACACCCCCTATATCCTCCCACACCAGGCATTCGTTCCTGTTCATTATGTCTGCACGTCTCCTGCTCTCTCTCCCGCTCTCTCTCTCTCTCTCGCTCTCTCTCTCTCTCGCTCTCTCTCTCTCTCTCTCTCCTCTCTCTCTCTCTCTCTCTCTCTCTCTCTCTCCCCTATTTGAGTCAGTACTGGTGTTCAGTCTTTAACTGCTTTGAGATTGTATGTTGTCATATTGAATATTAACTTCTGGGGTTTTGTCAGTACACATATGAGTAAAGCTGTTTGAGCTAAAACTGAACTGGAATAATTTGAGGATTTGTGTACCGCTGAAAGAAAGACTGACTGAAACTGCAACTATGAAATCTGTTGATTCTGTAAATTCTCCAGGAAGAACCTTGAATGGCAGATCACTTTACAAAGAGACAGACCTCTGGCTTCCTTCAACCTCTCTGTCCATCCCTTATCGCGTGTGTGTGTGTGTGTGTGTGTGTGTGTGTGTGTAGTAGCAGTAGCAGTGTCGGAAGTAGTTAGCTGTTCACCCTGTTCTAAACACAAATGGTCTTTCTCTGTCCCTCCTTTCCTGAAGTCCAATCTGTCAGATCTTTCTGAGAAGTGCTAACGACAATGGAAAAAAATCATAATAATTTGTAAATAAAAAAAAGTTTCAGCCTGTTCATATTAGTTCTGACTACCAGTGTTATAATAGTTTTGGATTTTTAATTATAGTTTAGTTTTTATTTAATTGTGACTTTTTCTAATTCAGTTAGTTTAAATTCGTTTGTAGAGCATGTTTGCTAGTTTTTATTTTTTAGTTTTTATTATTTTTTTAAAGCTTTGTTTGAGTTTAGTTTTCATTAGTACTTTGGGTTATTTGTCAGGTGCAGGATTCAAAAAGTTCAAAGTAAATATTGTTTGTCAAAAAATTGTCAAAAATATAAAATATTGTAATAAAAACTCATCAAAATATATCATTAAACAATTCATTCAGTTACTGTTGAACAACCATCTGTCCACAAGATATTAACTATATTAACTAACCAGCAGCTATTTGATCCCTGATGAAAATGGTCCATTATGGTTGTCTCTATTTTTGCAGGCTAGCATGGCGAGCAGGAGCTGTAAACAAGAAACAACATGACGGACCACGAGGTTCCGTACGCTTCTGTCAGCTAATGTAAAACCTCTAGTGAAAATATTGATTTCATATCAGTCCACAAGACTTATAAATAAATTGACAAACACGAAAACGAAGGATATTCTATCTATACTTTCAGAACGTTTTAGTTAGTTTTATAAAATGTAATATAGTTACAGTTATCATTATTATTTATTTCAGTTAAAGAAAATGTTTTTTCAATATCAAAGTTCAAAGTTTTCGTTTTTTCATTCGTTTTCGTTAATGTTTATAACCTTGCTGACTACAGGGTGCAATACTATCTGAGTGGTACTGATCCACACTGACTACAGGGTGGACATGAACCCACTCCTGCTACTGGCCTCTCTCTCTCTCTCTCTCTCTCTCTCTCTCTCTCTCTCTCTCTCTCTCTCTCCCTCTCTGTCACTGCCCCCTCTCCCTCCCTCTCTCTCTTTCCTTCCACCTGTCTTAATTGGCTGCCCTGTTGAGAAAGTGTACGCTTTTCTTTTCTTCTTTGTTGCAGAAGAACCAGGCTGGAAGTTGTTTGCCATCCAGCACTTTTGTATGTGCCAGTCTGATCTGCGGTGTTCTAGCAGGAAGTGAAGCAGCTTGGCTTGTATCTGCCGGCAGGGCCGTCCTACGTCCTCTGTGCTCTGAGGTGCAGCGCGAGTTTCTTAGGGCAGGCAGATTGTGACTGTTTTAGTCTTATCAAGGGTCTTGGTGCTAAGAACCAGTCAGTCCTGAGACCCAAACCAGTCAGTCCTGAAACCCAAACTAGTCAGTCCTCAGACTCGATCCCGTTCTTTCAGAGGCATGTCCCCAGTTTGTTCTGGGATGCTCCCTGCAGGGCTGCATGTGCTGGCGGGACTCTCTAGTCTGGGTTGCGTGTGCTGATGGGACTCTCCACACTCTGGGCTGCGTGTGCTGGCGGGACCCTCTAGTGTGGGTTGCATGTGTTGGCGGGACTCTGCCTGGCTCTTGTGTCGTGTCCTTTAGCTTACATCAGTGCAGGCTACTTGTGTCAACACTCTGCAGACGGCGTGAGGCGTATCCTTACTAACAGTAAAATGACCTCTTTCTCCGTGGAGTCATCATAGCGGTTTGATGAAGGTCATTTCCATGGTTATGAATGCTTGTTTATGTTTCAGGGTTTTTTCATCATTTACATCTCAGTGTGAATGAAGAGCTGAGAGGACCTTTATTCATGTTAAGTACCCAAATTATCCAATTAAGGCCGGGGACAAACCACACATTAGCATATAGCTGCCATGCTTAACAAGGATTTAACTGTGGTATTTAAATATTCGGAAATAGCAAACAGGAAGTGACATCCACTTGCAGGCTGTGAATCTGAGTGTGTAATTGTGAGGTCATGTTCTCATTACCCATTTTGAAAGCTGTGTCCTGCTGCACTGTCAAACGTGTGTGGTTTTTGGTGTGCTTTTGTTTACATGTTTGTTTACTGAGGCTGTGGACGTCTGTGAGGGGCTGTTGTGCTGCAGGGTGTGTCTCTTTCTGCTGACACTGAAGCACAAGAGTGTGGCTCTCTTGACCTGTCTCACCTCCTCCTGACCTGTCCCACCTCCTCCTGACCTGTCCCACCTCCTCCTGACCTGTCTCACCTCAACTTTCATCATCACATCATCACATTTCCTATTTTTTAATATATTAACCTCTGCCCTCAGTATCACGTACAACCTGACACCATATGTTGATATGCTCATGTTCTCTCTCCCTCCCTCTCTCTTTGATTACGATGGTTTATGGTATGACACAAATCAATCAAGCTTTTTCCTGCCAAACCTGACTTGTGAAATTTAAGAAGCATTAAAGGGAGTAGCCTTACTCCAGCTGTGAGGGGGTGGTGCTCCATGTGACGGGGCGGGACCCCAACGGTGAGGGGGTGGGGCATCAGCTGTGAGAGGGCGGGTCTCCAGCTGCTCCTCTGAGGTCTGCTCTCTGTGTTTTCATCTTTTTCATCACAGCGTCTCTTCAAATTGTCTCACGGCTCATGAACTAAAACTGTCATTAAGGGATTTGGAAACATCTGTGGGAAGATTTTCTTATTTACTATGTTAAAATTATTAAACCATTAAATTATGGAATCTGCAGCTGTTGCAGGAGGGTGATCGAGGTGAAAAATATAACTTGTATATATTCCTTACAGGATTGTGTGTGTGTGTGTGTGTGTGTGTGTGTGTGTGTGTGTGTGTGTGTGTGTGTGTGTCTCATGGTGAAACATGCTTCATCCACTCAAACTCACTCCCTCAAATTCTACTCAATAGTCCAGCAAACAGAAGCTCACCTTCTCGTGCTCCACACCACGCTTCTCTCTCATGTTCTGGACTGGTGCTGAAGACCGTCAGACGCCACACTGACACTCTGGTCCACTTCTGCTGAACACACTGACCCGGATGTAAACACAGATCTGCACAGATCAGAGGTGCTGGGTGGCCACATTAGCTGCATTTAACTGGGAAAAAATGATCTTCTCTGTGTTCTGTGGTCTGGTGCTTTTATTGGCTGTGACAGTGTTTCAGTATAATGTGAGTCTGTACAGGTCTTTCCAGATTACCCAAAGTTTCAGTATGATGTGTGTCTTGGTAATCTGGAGAGACCTGCACAGAGTTCCTTTTTGTTTTAAGCCTCACTTTACCCAAAGTGGAATCCTGCATCGTCATGGCAATGCAGTATGGGGGAGATCGTGGCGTACAGTGCTCTGCAGATAGATCTAGTATTTATAGTTCTGGCAGCAGGTGTCCTGGAGGCGTGTTTAAATGCTGAAGCAGGTCCATTGTGTGGGCCGAGCTGCAGGGGCTGAAGTCTGTATGCTGCTGTAAGTCTGTGCAGATGTAGGAGTGGAGAACATGAACTTCTGGAGGAGCACCGTGGGTGGGCGGATGAGGAGGTCCTGGAGAAACGAAGACATTACCAGACGTTCACTGGAGCTTCTTCTGCAGTCTTCATGTACTCTGTGTGTGAGGAGTGGTGTGTGTAAAACTTCAGTAATAACCCACAGTCTGTTTGAGTGCTTTGTTATCTCCGGAGGTCCAGGTGACTGTAGAGTTGTCTAGAGGTGATTGTGGAGCTCTACGAAACCTCCCAGAAGTTCAGACGAGGTGGTGAACTGGGCTTGGGTGGGTGATGGAGCAGTAACCCAGTTATCAGTCCACATGTTATAGTCTATTCTCTGCCTTGATGTACAGATGTGCTCCACCAGTCTGTCCATATCCATATTACAAAATCAGAATTATAAACATCTCACTTTCATTCGAATGGCACAGATGGGTACAACATGAGAAAATCATAAAGACGAAGATAAAGATGAATTATGACATTTTATATTCAAACTAATGTATGTGACTAATGCAACATGAAGCTAATGCACGTGGCTAATGCAACAGTGCACGTGACTGATGCAACAGTGCACGTGACTGATGCAACAGTGCATGTGGCTGATGCAACTGTGCACGTGGCTTGTGCACGTTCCATCTCATTAGCAGGAACCTGAAGAGTGGTGTCCTTTGGTCCAATTTTAGTGCTGTCCTAATGTCACATTCATGGAGTCATGGAGTGTGTGGAGTCTGTCTTGGAGCGGAGTGTCTGTAGGGCTGTCCTGACGTGGTCTGTCTCAGAGCGGAGTGTCTGTAAGGCTGTCCTGACGTAGTCTGTCATGAAGCGGAGTGTCTGTAATGCTGTCCTGATGTAGTCTGTCTTGGAGCGGAGTGTCTGTAAGGCCGTCCTGACGTGGTCTGTCTCGGAGCAGAGTGTCTGTAAGGCCGTCCTGATGTAGTCTGTCTCGGATCTGAGTGTCTGTACGGCCGTCCTGACGTAGTCTGTCTCGGAGTAGAGTGTCTGTAAGGCCGTCCTGATGTAGTCTGTCTCGGAGCAGAGTGTCTGTAAGGCCGTCCCGATGTAGTCTGTCTTGGAGCAGAGTGTCTGTAAGGCCGTCCTGATGTAGTCTGTCTTGGAGCAGAGTGTCTGTAAGGCCGTCCTGATGTAGTCTGTCTCGGAGCAGAGTGTCTGTAAGGCCGTCCTGATGTAGTCTGTCTTGGAGCAGAGTGTCTGTACGGCCGTCCTGACGTGACCTTCTGGTTATTTCCGTTGTTCTGCATGACGCTGGTTCGGTTGGTGTGACCTTGTACAGCTGCATCTCCTGCTGTGGTTTTTGGAACATTGTGAAACATACAGACAGAGAAACGCTGCCAGTTCGTCATCTCTGGACCTTCAGAGAGATGAGATGGAGTTCAGAGCCTCTTCATGAGCAGGTCATCAGAGATGTGATTGGGCACGGAGTATCTCTATCATCATTTCAGCTGAGATTATTGGCTGTACCTCTACAGTAGGATTACCTTTGCCTTTCAGCCAATGAATCCTCTCTCTGTATCCCTTCAGCCAATGAGAGCTCTCCCTGTATCCCTTCAGCCAATGAGAACTCTCCCTGTATCCCTTCAGCCAATGGCTGGTCAGTCAGATGTGAATGTAGCTGTTATTCCTTCTTTCACTTATTACTGAAGACCTGTGTGACCCACAGCACTATCTGAGTTGAGAGTGGTGGGGGATTGTCCCCACACGTGGGGTCGTGGGCGTGTCAGTGGTTTGCCTCTGTGGGGGAGAGGTGTGTGTGTTGGACTGGTGTGTGTGTGTGTGTGTGTGTGTGTGTGTGTGTGTGTGTGTGTGTGTGTGTGTGTGTGTGTGTGTGTGTGTGTGTGTGTGTGTGTGTGTGTTTTGGGGGAAATCTGCCCTTTCATGCTTCATGCCATTTTTTAATGGTGCACACGTTAATGTGAAAGTGGAGATCATGGAAACAAACATGCATTTGATGTACATATTCCACAGAAGGCTGTGTGGTGTGGATTTACATTATAAATGAGCTGTGCATCTTTGCTGGACTGCTCAGTTTAGTAAAAAGCACAGGTATCTCTGAACACACACACACACGTGCGCGCACACACACACTTTTTACTGTTTGTGTTGTTTCTTATTCTGCCCAGTAACAGAAGCTTTCAGGGAAGAGCCAGTAATACCCCGTGCTGTGCGTATGTGTGTGTTCAGCATGGGACCCGTCATGTCTGCACATCTGCAGGATGACATCATTAGCGTCTGTAGGATGACATCATTAACGTGATGCTCAGATTCATTTTTCCCATATATACATGCAATTATAGCCAGTATTCCAGTATTGCAGCTTCACATTGTTTTGTTTCCTGTCGTTGCCGGGGTAACGTAGTGGGCGGAGTAGCGGGTGGTGTAGGGGTGGTGTAGAGGGTGATGTACCACCTGTACATCCTGATCTGTTTGCTCCTGTAGTCATGCACCTGTCTCATGGTAAATGTGTGTCTGATCTCTCCTCCAGTCATGGTAAAGGTGTGTCTGATCTCTCCTCCAGTCCTGTTGCTGCTAACAGTCACATGACTGTCTGTTGTTCTGCTGTATTTCGGTTCTAAGTTTTTATGGGCCTTGGTATTCACTAACAGGGATTGGGTCATAACTTGACTGTGTCCTTTTCTTTGCATTGACATCACTGTGTTAGGAGTGGCATGAACTAATTCATCTATTATTGATCTGATATTTATCTATAATTCACAAGCCTACGTTTTTCTTTCAGTGTAGCTGATTCTGAAATCTTAATAAGGCACGTTGACACACACGACACATATCCTCCTCAGAGGCTTTCCAGCGTGTCTGTATGTGTGTGTGTGTGTTTGTGTTTGTGTGTGTGTGTGTTTGTGTGGCAAAGAGAAGCTATCTTCACTTGTCTTCAATGGTCATTGTGGTGATGTCATTGTCATGATGTGATCGTGGGGATGTCATTGTGGTGATTTCATTGTGGTGATGTCATTGTGGTGTGGCTTCCAGCTAAGTGACCTACAGTGACTGCAGGACCAGCTGGTCTGTGTGAGCTGTTATGTAGTGGACCACTCGCTTAGTCATGTACCGTCTGTCCATAACGAGTGGGCATGTAGTGGGAAATATGGACACCACAGTGCTACTGAACAGAGAGAGCAGATAGGAGGAAAAGAAAGGAAACCACACACACACGTACACGCACACACACACCTGTCTCCTGCTTCCTGTAGACTTTGTAGCTAGTTCCTCTGTAGTCAGATAAACAGAACAGACTCCTCAAACTAAACACCCGCCCCCTCATACCAAACACCAGTCTCATCATACTATTCCTCATACACACAGCTCTTGTTTCCCTATAGTTAATGGAGTGAGAGGTCATGTGAAAATGAGAGGTCATGAGAGAGTGAGGGGTCGCGTGAGAGTGAGGGGTCGCGGTGTGACTCCTGTGTGCTCTACATATCAGAACACACATGGGGTGGTACACTTGGTCCAAACATCGCAGTCTGAGTTTGGATCCCTATTCAGTGTAGTGGTCTGGTGTGTGTAGTGGTCTGGTGTGTGTAGTGGGCTGATGTGTGTAGGGAGGAGGTGGTGGTTCCTTCCTCCTGACATCTCTACAGTCATGTGAGTCCTGTCCAGCTCCCCAGTTAAAGTTGTGTGGTAATCGCCTCCATATGTCTGATTGCTTACAGGAATGATTTCTTATTTTTCAGTCAAATGTTGATGTATGGTCACAATCAACCAGACTGTCTGCCCATAGGATGTACATTGGAATGTCATATGCACTAGTGTATATGTGTTTTAAGAGTTTAAAAAATGTATTCATGCTGTAACAGTACTGTAGTGAACAATTGATTATGCACAGGTTTTTTGCCATCAGAACTATGGAGCTTCTAACCTGGAATTCTGTCTGAGTAAATTTATACAAATTTATAAGAATGGAATTTTGACCAGAACCTGAATTTTGACCAGAACCTGAATTTCGACCTGAACCTGAATTTTAACTTGAATTTTTGCAAACCTGAATTAATTTCATGGACTGTGTTTTCAAGTTATAATGGTTTCAGGTTCAGGTTCTGGTGACACTAAAAAAAGCTCCATACAGAACCTCCTTTCTGCGAGGTGCTGGTACTGAATGAGCACAGGGTCTCCTCACCTGTGCTCCTCTTCTGTCTCACCTGTGCTCCTCTTCTGTCTCACCTGTGCTCATCTTTCTCATTTGTGCTGCTCTTGTCTCACCTGTACTCCTCTTCTGTCTCACCTGTGCTCCTCTTCTGTCTCACCTGGGGTGCTCTCCTGTCTCACCTGTGTGTCTCTTCTGTCTCACCTGTGCTCCTCTTGTGTCTCACCTGTGCTCCTCTTCCACACTGGTAGTGATGCCCTTGAATGGCAAACTGAAAAATTCTTCTTGAAGAATGTAGTAAACTGTTATTCTGTTTCATGAACACACTGTTCTGGTTTGTTGGCCTGTTTTCCTGGGAATTTGGTTACATGCTCTTCTGAATCTGTGTCCTGAGGAGACTCAATTTAGTGATAAAAATTGTCAAATAAATTCTCAATTTGGTAAGTAAGTGACTGGGATAATTGGCAACAAACTATATCAATGAGAAAAAGACACATTTAACTTTCTTTCTGGCACTACTGCATTATGCATTCATATACTTATTAATTAGCCCTGTAGAAATTATTCATGTAGAAAATTTGTATAAATATACTCAGACAGATACATATAACTGAGCAGAACTGGAATGAAGTGTGAGTGTTAGTAGAGCTAGCATGAATGTTTGGCCTTTGTGGTGTGGGTGTGCTGTGATGGTCTCTCTGTGCTGTGGTGGTCTCTCTGTGCTGTGATGGTCTCTCTGTGCTGTGGTGGTCTCTCTGTGCTGTGATGGTCTCTCTGTGCTGTGGTGGTCTCTCTGTGCTGTGATGGTCTCTCTGTGCTGTGGTGGTCTCTCTGTGCTGTGATGGTCTCTCTGTGCTGTGGTGGTCTCTCTGTGCTGTGGTGGTCTCTCTGTGCTGTGGTGGTCTCTCTGTGCTGTGGTGGTCTCTCTGTGCTGTGATGGTCTCTCTGTGCTGTGATGGTCTCTCTGTGCTGTGGTGGTCTCTCTGTGCTGTGATGGTCTCTCTGTGCTGTGGTGGTCTCTCTGTGCTGTGGTGGTCTCTCTGTGCTGTGATGGTCTCTCTGTGCTGTGGTGGTCTCTCTGTGCTGTGATGGTCTCTCTGTGCTGTGGTGGTCTCTCTGTGCTGTGATGGTCTCCCTGATCCCTCAGGGTGCCTTCAAGTGCTCCACTGATTCTGTGGTGTAATGGGTTTGTTTCCTTGTCCACCTGATACACCTGGTGAAGTTCAGCACAGATCGTTCAGAGATTTGACTGTTGTTTTTGACTGTAGAATTGTCTTTGATTTAATGGTTTCATCATTTAATATGTTAATGTGTAAAAACTACAGTATATGTTTATTTGCTTGCTTGGCAAACATGTAGATGTACTGGTGCCTGTGTGATCTGTGTTGATCTATTTTACTGGTATTTGTGTGAACTGTGTTGATCTATTTACTGGTATCTGTGTGAACTCTGTTGCTGATGTTGGTCATCATTGGTTAGTTTTTCTGCATGCTAAATGGTGTACTATGCAATGACAGTGCTGCTTTGTCTCTCTCTCTTACACACACACACACACACACACACACACACACACACACACACACACACACACACACACACACACACACACACACACACACACACACACACACACACACACACAGTGGCTCCTCTCTCCAGCCTTTAGAATGATTCATTGTTGCCATGGTGTTACCATGACAGTCTCATCCCCCACGGCGATGCTGGCTGTGCCATGATGGGATCATTTCAGTCTGGCACTGAGCCTAGCAAAACAGGAAGTGATGTTAGTCATGTGACTATGCTCCTGAAGGCAAATGGACTCTGATGTTGTACACTGCTGTAGTTCACTGTGCTGATGCGCACATGAATTTGATGAGAGTGGAAGTACTGCTATAAAAGACACTCAGTCTCCCTCAGTAATGCGGAGACTGACGTGTTTGTCTTGGGTAGAGCACCTGGCTGTGTGCGTGTGTGTGGCTGTGCGTATGTGTGCATGCGTACATGTATGTGAATGCTTGTGTGTGTGTGCGTGTGTACATGTATGAGTATGCATGTATGTTGGTGTGCCTGTGTGCATGCATGTGTGTGTATGTGTACCTGTTCATGGTATTTACATTAGGCCTGTTACGATAACAACATTTTCAGAACGATATATTGTCCCAGAAATTATTGCGATAAATGATAATATTGTCATTTTAAAGTGCCATTATAGATTTTTTTTCTTGCTTCTGGGCTCCCCAAAGGAGCTTTAAGACAATGTGCCACAATAATAATATAGTAGCATAATAATACAATTACACCAGTTTGCAGTAATGTAATGTATTGTAAAGCTCATGTATGGGGTCAAATTTGAGCTTGACCACATATCTGTAGTGGCAGAGTAAAATGAGATGTTTTTAATCTCCTTCAGAATGCCATCTTTCACTTCATTATATAAGGTTGGAATGGCAGTTTGGGAGATACAGGTTTTCTTTGGCAGTTCATACTGCTTGTCAAATCTTTGCAGCATGTTTATAAATGTTTTCTTTTCAACCGTATTTAACGGCAGCATCTCTTTGGTTATATAGCGAGTTAAGCCTGGTTTATACTTGACGCGGCACGAGGGCCTCGCGCGCTGTTGATTCGCGAGCTCGTGCACCTCTCGAATTTTGTAACTTCGCGCGCGCCGCGTCTCAGCGCAATGAACAAAGTCATGTTTGCAGGGTTCATACACCTTTAAAAGGTGGAATTCAAGCAATTGTACGCCACTTTAAAGGTCCATTTCAATATTTCCCAGCAGGTTAAATTTAACTAAGTTAAATATTTATACATATACTCAAAATAATTCGCTTTCAAAACGAACGCTTGGGTTTCAAAACGCCCAGGCACCGTTATTGACGCATACACTCTTCGTGTACTGCACTCATTTCCTAACCGGTAGGTGTCGCTCTCTGATCACAGATTCGTCTTCCCTTAAGGGGGGAGGGGGGTGCGAGAGAGCAGCACTGCGTGCCTTTCTGAAATTTAACGTAGTTGCGGTTTATTCTCATGTAAACAAATTTGCGCGGAAACCCAATGGCCAATTATCGTCATCAGCAAAAATTATCGCGGTTAAAAAAATTATCGTACGATAAGTCGATAATGTAATTATCGCGACAGGCCTAATTTACATGTTTTATTTTTCAGTATTTTTTTTGTTAATACTGAAGATTTCAGTCCCTAAAACTATGTAAAACTATGTTGTTCTCACACTCTCTCCTTCAGTGTGTATCGTGATTCTGGGGATGTGGTTGGAGGGTGAAGGGGTGGAGATAACCAGACCTTACGAGTGGAGTCACCTTTAGCTCAATGCTGGATCCTAGAGGCCAGACACTCTGAGAATCCCAGTGGACTGACGTGGTTTGCCTGAGACTGGGACTCTGAGATTTCACTATGTCAATCAAATTCAATCACATTTTATTTACACTGCTCAAAAAAATAAAGGGAACACTCAAATAACACATCCTAGATCTGAATGAATGAAATATTCTCATTGAATACTTTGTTCTGTACAACGTTGAATGTGCTGACAACAAAATCACACAAAAATCATCAATGGAAATCAAATTTATTAACTAATGGAGGCCTGGATTTGGAGCCACACACAAAATGAAAGTGGAAAAACACACTACAGGCTGATCCAACTTTGATGTAATGTCCTTAAAACAAGTCAAAATAAAGCTCAGTATTGTGTGTGGCCTCCACGTGCCTGTATGACCTCCCTACAACGCCTGGGCATGCTCCTGATGAGGTGACGGATGGTCTCCTGAGGGATCTCCTCCCAGACCTGGACTAAAGCATCTGCCAACTCCTGGACAGTCTGTGGTGCAACGTGACCTTGGTGGATGGAGCGAGACATGATGTCCCAGATGTGCTCGATCGGATTCAGGTCTGGGGAACGGGCGGGCCAGTCCATAGCTTCAATGCCTTCATCTTGCAGGAACTGCTGACACACTCCAGCCACATGAGGTCTAGCATTGTCCTGCATTAGGAGGAACCCAGGGCCAACCGCAACAGCATATGGTTTCACAAGGGGTCTGAGGATCTCATCTCTGTACCTAATGGCAGTCAGGCTACCTCTGGTGAGCACATGGAGGGCTGTGCGGCCCTCCAAAGAAATGCCTCCCCACAACATTACTGACCCACTGCCAAACCGGTCATGCTGAAGGATGTTGCAGGCAGCAGATCGCTCTCCACGGCGTCTCCAGACTCTGTCACATGTGCTCAGTGTGAACCTGCTTTCATCTGTGAAGAGCACAAGGCGCCAGTGGCGAATTTGCCAATCCTGGTGTTCTTTGGCAAATGCCAAGCGTCCTGCACGGTGTTGGGCTGTGAGCACAACCCCCATCTGTGGACGTCGGGCCCTCATACCATCCTCATGGAGTCGGTTTCTAACCGTTTGTGCAGACACATGCACATTTGTGGCCTGCTGGAGGTCATTTTGCAGGGCTCTGGCAGTGCTCCTCCTGTTCCTTCTTGCACAAAGGCGGAGGTAGCGGTCCTGCTGCTGGGTTGTTGCCCTCCTACGGCCTCCTCCACGTCTCCTGGTGTACTGGCCTGTCTCCTGGTAGTGCCTCCAGCCTCTGGACGCTATGCTGACAGACACAGCAAACCTTCTTGCCACAGCTCGCATTGATGTGCCATCCTGGATGAGCTGCACTACCTGAGCCACTTGTGTGGGTTGTAGAGTCCGTCTCATGCTACCACGAGTGTGAAAGGACCACCAACATTCAAAAGTGACCAAAACATCAGCCAGAAAGCATAGGTACTGAGAAGTGGTCTGTGGTCCCCACCTGCAGAACCACTCCTTTATAGGGGGGGTCTTGCTAATTGGCTCTTATTTCTACCTGTTGTCTATTCCATTTGCACAACAGCAGGTGAAATTGATTCACAATCAGTGTTGCTTCCTAACTGAACAGGTTGGTTTCACAGAAGTGTGGTTGACTTGGAGTTATATTGTGTTGTTTAAGTGTTCCCTTTATTTTTTTGAGCAGTGTATATAGCGTTTTTTACAACATTTGTTGTCACAAAGCAGCTTTACAAGTGTCCGAGTCCTAGCCCCCAGTGAGCAAGCCAAGGGCGACAGTGTCAAGGAAAAACTCCCTAAGAGCATGAGGAAGAAACCTTGAGAGGAACCAAGACTCAGGGGGGGAACCCATCCTCCTCTGGCCGATGCCGGTTACCATGACAACAAAAAGAGAGAAACAAAGAAAAGATGTGAGGGATAAATAAAGTCCATCTTGGAGTATATTTATATGCATGAGTTCTTTATGTAATTCCTGTTCAGTCCTAAACGTCTTGTTGGTTGGTATAGTTGGTCATAGCAGAGGAGAATTCAGGGCAGTGAGAGGGCCCAGGGTAGTGGGTTTATCCTTCATCCACACTGGTTAGTCAGGGCAGTGGGTTGGTCCTCCATCATATCTGGTTAGGCAGGAGGTGGCCGGTCCAGGAGGGATATCTGGAAAATCTCGTCTCTCCTCATCTCAGTGTTCCTCGAGTAGGCGGGCAGCCATGTGGAGAAGATAAAACAGGGAAAATTAGGTATTTCCTGTATGTGGAGAGGCTTAAGGAGATGGAATGATGTCCTCTCACAGTGATGGACACCTGTGGAGTCCTGCTAACCTGTGGCGTCCTGCTAAGCAGGGCAGTGAGGCAGGCTTTGTCAGGTCCATCGTCACATTTCACATTAGGGTTTCAGCATGACACTGAGTCCTGGGTTTGGCCACACAAATCACACGTCAGGTGATGAAGCAGCATGTCTGTGGTTCCTGCTACAATAACCCTATCATAAAGACCTGATCACCAATCTGATTGGTTGTCAGCAGATCAAGACCGACAGACATGTCTCCTGTAGACAGGGGTGATGGGGACACTGTCCCGCCTCCACTGCGGAGAGCCTGGTTACAAGTTAGTTATGTCCACAGGTGGCTGGCCTGGTTCACTTGGCTTTAAAACAGCAAAATGATTCCAAGTTGCTTACACATGTGCCTGGATGTCATAGATCTTATTGAACACAGACCACCTTGTCCACAGGCCATGATGACTAATCCATCCATCCAGTCAGTCAGTCACACACACAATATTTAATTAAACTGATGCACACTGGGAGATGCAGGTGAGGACGTGACACCCTGAGCTCAGGGGAGCTGAAGGTGTCGGGATCTTACAGTCCAGAGAACAGAACAGATTCAGTGTGTGGAGCACAGCAAGCTATCGAGTGTTAAATGAACACGGAATGATTTCATCTTGTCCAATGCAGCTACTGGGCCAGTTCCTTTATGTGTGTGAGTGTGTGTGTGTGTGTGTGTGTGTGTGTGTGTGTGTGTGTATGTGAGTGTGTGTGTATATTTGTGCTGTTTATGTTGTATGGAGTAGTGTCACAGGTTTATAAAAGAGGCACATCCTGTTTGCAGTATACCAAAGCCCAGCAGTGTGTTCTGTGCAGGTAGCTGCGTCCATGGTGCAGTTTAAGGTTCATATTCACTGTCCTTTAAAGGACACTGGGACGTTTAAAGAGGTGTCCAGCATGTCAGCAGGTGGTGATAAACTACAGAGTAGGCAGGAGAGTGGAGGTCAGAGGTCACTGATTAAGACACATTCCAGTATGTGGGAGGGCATGAACGTCTCCTCACGAATGTCTCCTCCCTGCCTGGGGAGGAGCTGTGCTGTCTCACTGCTGAGGTATGTGGGATATGCACACACACACACACACACACACACACACACACACACACACACACACACACACACAGCCTCCTGAGTGTTGCAGTAACCTTGAACAAGGAAAAATAAGAGAAGGTGGTAGAGGAAAGATCAGCTGTAAGAATTTATGGTTTCAAAGGTAAAGGGCAGATATCTGAGCGTATGACTCAGGGCTTTACAGTTAAAATGTGTCTGGGTCTGATTGGGGAGGCTGTTTGGTGTAGGATATCTGGGTCTGATTGGGGGAGGCTGTTTGGTGTAGGGTGGGTCTGATTGGGGGAAGCTGTTTGGTGTAGGATATCTGGGTCTGATTGGAGAGGCTGTTTGGTGTAGGATATTTGGGTCTGATTGGGGGAGACTGTTTGGTGTAGGGTGTCTTTGTCTGATTGGGGGAGGCTGTTTGGTGTAGGGTGTTTGGGTCTAATTGGGGGAGGTTGGTGTAGGATATATGGGTCAGATTGGGGGAGGCTGTTTGGTGTAGGGCAGAGGTCACTAACAGGCGGACCGCGGTCCGGATCCAGACCCGAACACAGTCCTGTCCGGACCCAATCTCATTCCTGATTAACTCTGCAAATTTCTATTTACGTGGTCCGCAACCAACGGACCTCGGTCCGGATACGGACCCAAATGCCATCCCATCCGGACCCAGAATAAATTGTTAAAAATATTTTTTAATTTTGACGGGAGAATTAATTTTAAACCGGAGCATTTATTTCAGGGCTATTGAAAAAACTCAGTCACGAGTGATACGTTGGGTCTGATTGAGGGAGGCTTTTTGGTGTAGGGTGTCTGGGTCTGATTGGGGGAGGCTGTTTGGTGTAGGGTGTCTAGGTCTGATTGGGGGAAGCTGTTTGGTGTAGGGTGTCTAGGTCTGATTGGGGGAAGCTGTTTGGTGTAGGACATATGGGTCTGATTGGGGGAGGCTGTTTGGTGTAGGGTGTCTGGGTCTGATTGGGGAGGCTGTTTGGTGTAGGATATCTGGGTCTGATTGGGGAGGCTGTTTGGTGTAGGATATCTGGGTCTGATTGGGGGAGGCTGTTTGGTGTAGAATATCTGGGTCTGATTGGGGGAGGCTGTTTGGTGTAGGATATCTGGGTCTGATTGAGAGAGACGGTTTGGTGTAGGGTGTATGGGTCTGATTGGGGGAGGCTGTTTGGTGTAGGGTGTCTGGGTCTGATTGGGGGAGGCTGTTTGGTGTAGGGTGTCTGGGTCTGATTGGGGGAGGCTGTTTGGTGTAGGATATCTGGGTCTGATTGAGGGAGACGGTTTGGTGTAGGGTGTATGGGTCTGATTGGGGGAGGCTGTTTGGTGTAGGATATCTGGGTCTGATTGGGGGAGGCTGTTTGGTGTAGGGTGTCTGGGTCTGATTGGGGGAGGCTGTTTGGTGTAGGGTGTCTGGGTCTGATTGGGGGAGACTGTTTGGTGTAGGGTGTCTGGGTCTGATTGGGGGTGGCTGTTTGGTGTAGGGTGTCTGGGTCTGATTGGGGGAGGCTGTTTGGTGTAGGGTGTCTGGGTCTGATTGGGGGAGGCTGTTTGGTGTAGGGTGTCTAGGTCTGATTGGGGGAAGCTGTTTGGTGTAGGACATATGGGTCTGATTGGGGGAGGCTGTTTGGTGTAGGGTGTCTGGGTCTGATTGGGGGAGGCTGTTTGGTGTAGGGTGTCTAGGTCTGATTGGGGGAAGCTGTTTGGTGTAGGGTGTCTAGGTCTGATTGGGGGAAGCTGTTTGGTGTAGGACATATGGGTCTGATTGGGGGAGGCTGTTTGGTGTAGGGTGTCTGGGTCTGATTGGGGAGGCTGTTTGGTGTAGGATATCTGGGTCTGATTGGGGAGGCTGTTTGGTGTAGGATATCTGGGTCTGATTGGGGGAGGCTGTTTGGTGTAGAATATCTGGGTCTGATTGGGGGAGGCTGTTTGGTGTAGGATATCTGGGTCTGATTGAGAGAGACGGTTTGGTGTAGGGTGTATGGGTCTGATTGGGGGAGGCTGTTTGGTGTAGGGTGTCTGGGTCTGATTGGGGGAGGCTGTTTGGTGTAGGGTGTCTGGGTCTGATTGGGGGAGGCTGTTTGGTGTAGGATATCTGGGTCTGATTGAGGGAGACGGTTTGGTGTAGGGTGTATGGGTCTGATTGGGGGAGGCTGTTTGGTGTAGGATATCTGGGTCTGATTGGGGGAGGCTGTTTGGTGTAGGGTGTCTGGGTCTGATTGGGGGAGGCTGTTTGGTGTAGGGTGTCTGGGTCTGATTGGGGGAGACTGTTTGGTGTAGGGTGTCTGGGTCTGATTGGGGGTGGCTGTTTGGTGTAGGGTGTCTGGGTCTGATTGGGGGAGGCTGTTTGGTGTAGGGTGTCTGGGTCTGATTGGGGGAGGCTGTTTGGTGTAGGGTGTCTGGGTCTGATTGGGGGAGGCTGTTTGGTGTAGGGCAGGCGTACTCAACTAAATTTGTCCACGGTCCAATTTTGGCAGATACCTGTGCCCTGAGGTCCGGTGCGGCGGGGGTGACGAACGTAACTTGTTGACCCGGGGGGGGGGGGGGGGGGGGGGGGGGACGACGACGGTGCGCTAACGGTGGAGGCGTTTATACTTTCGCGAGCGTCACTGCAGTGTTCTCCGAAACGATAGGCGTTTTGTCCGAAACGATATGTGGTAGAAACACCCCTCAAAACAGGGGAATAAACATTTACCTGACCAATTTTAATGTTGCTATATGTTTCAGGTTTGAAAAGTGCTGGAATTTAGGTTAAAGTACTTTAAAATGCTTGAAATTGTAACTACTTGGTTTCACAACAAATAGCTGTCTGAATGAATAGTTCTCTTGTATTAGGTTAACAAATACGAGCCTCTTGTAATTCCAGGACGAAACACGAGAGAACGTGAAGACGTGAAGATTGGGCGTTTTTTAAATAAACAACCATTAAATAATGTGATAAAAAGCGAATTATTTCGAGTATATGTATAAATATTTAACTTAATTATGTTTAACATGCTGGGAAATATTGAAATGGACCTTGAAAGTGACGTACAAGTGCTTTAATTCCACCTTATAAAGGTGTATGAACCCTGAAAACGTGACTTTGTTCATTGCGCTGAAGCGCGGCGCGAAGTTACAAAATTCGAGAGGTGCACGACCTCTCGAACCGACAGCGCGCGAGACACTCGCGCACACGCGGAGCCACAGCGATTACGTCATTTTCGCCGCGCGGACCCTCGCGCCGCTCGCGACGCGTCAACCAGGCAGGCTTGTTGTTGAGCGGGGTGGCGAACGTAAATTGTTGAGCGGGGGTGGCAAACGTAACACACGTGACGGAGTGTTTTGTCAATAGCCCTGAAATAAATGCTACGGTTTTGTTTTGGTCCGTATCCAGTTAATCAGGAATGAGATTGGGTCCGGACAGGACTGCGTTCGGGTCCGGATCCGGACCGCGGTCCGCCAGTTGAGTACCCCTGGTGTAGGGTGTCTGGGTCTGATTGGGGGAGGCTGTTTGGTGTAGGATATCTGGGTCTGATTGAGGGAGACGGTTTGGTGTAGGGTGTATGGGTCTGATTGGGGGAGGCTGTTTGGTGTAGGATATCTGGGTCTGATTGGGGGAGGCTGTTTGGTGTAGGGTGTCTGGGTCTGATTGGGGGAGGCTGTTTGGTGTAGGGTGTCTGGGTCTGATTGGGGGAGACTGTTTGGTGTAGGGTGTCTGGGTCTGATTGGGGGTGGCTGTTTGGTGTAGGGTGTCTGGGTCTGATTGGGGGAGGCTGTTTGGTGTAGGGTGTCTGGGTCTGATTGGGGGAGGCTGTTTGGTGTAGGATATCTGGGTCTGATTGAGGAAGGCTGTTTGGTGTAGGGTGTCTGGGTCTGATTGATGGAGGCTGTTTGGTGTAGGGTGTCTGGGACTGATTGGGGGAGGCTGTTTGGTGTAGGATGTTTGGGTCTGATTGGGGGAGGCTGTTTGGTGTAGGGTGTCTGGTTCTGATTGGGGGAGGCTGTTTGGTGTAGGGTATCTCGCTCTGATTGGGGGAGGCTGTTTGGTGTGGGATATCTGGGTCTGATTGGGGGAGGCTGTTTGGTGTAGGATATCTGGGTCTGATTGATGGAGGCTGTTTGGTGTAGGGTGTCTGGGACTGATTGGGGGAGGCTGTTTGGTGTAGGGTGTTTGGGTCTGATTGGGGGAGGCTGTTTGGTGTAGGGTGTCTGGTTCTGATTGGGGGAGGCTGTTTGGTGTAGGGTATCTCGCTCTGATTGGGGGAGGCTGTTTGGTGTGGGATATCTGGGTCTGATTGGGGGAGGCTGTTTGGTGTAGGATATCTGGGTCTGATTGGAGGAGGCTGTTTGGTGTAGGGTGTCTGGGTCTGATTGGGGGAGGCTGTTTGGTGTAGGGTTTCTGGGTCTGATTGGGGGAGGCTGGTGTAGGATATCTGGGTCATGCACAGGGTGAATGAGGGCTGGGATTGCTGAGCCACCGCCCACGTGAGCCCACGTGAGCTCCTTCACTCTCAGCTGTTACAGGCTCAGGTTTTTGAGAACCAAGAGTTGTCAGACTCATTCACCATTTACTTCAGTAATCTCTGAGAGCTGGTCACATTCATAGTAAGGCACTTTTAATCATATTCTTATGTAAATAGTAAACTAGAAACCACTCTCATAGCCTGCTGTTCAAGAACAGTTTAAATCACTTGATGTGTGAGACTCTGGGGATGTTGCAGGTTTCTAAATATAGCACCAGAGGTTTCACAGCACAGCAAAAGCAGGTCAGACATGGCAGCCCAGTAAATATAACAGGCACTGCCCTCTTGTGGACTGAACTTATCTAGCATCACCCTGCAGGGCTACTCAAGTGGGATGATGAATAAAGACATAAAAGAGCAGGTTGGCACATCATGACACCAAAATATGAAGCTGCAAGTTTTGGCACCATCTCACCCAGCCTCCCCCAATCAGACCTAGACACCCTACACCAGACAGCCTCTCTCAATCAGACCCAGACACCCTACACCAGACAGCCTCCCCCAATCAGACCCAGACACCCTACACCAGACAGCCTCCCCCAATCAGACCTAGACACCCTACACCAGACAGCCTCCCCCAATCAGACCTAGACACCCTACACCAGACAGCCTCCCCCAATCAGACCTAGACACCCTACACCAGACAGCCTCCCCCAATCAGACCCAGACACCCTACACCAGACAGCCTCTCTCAATCAGACCCAAATGACACACCAAACAGGCTCCCCCAATCAGACCCAGATACCAAACAGCCTCCCCAATCAGACCTAGACACCAAACAGCCTCCTCCAATCAGACCCAGACACGCTACATCATAGAGCAATCTAAACCAGTGAATCAAACCAGGAACAGTAAGAAATAACTACACTGCACTGAAAGAAACAGAAGCTCACAAGTTCAATTATACCCACTACTGAAAACATGGAATTAAACAACAAATGAAATGGAGACACTAGGAAACCTTGTAACATTAACAGAGCACCAAAGGTGAAGAACAGAGACGGGTCAGGCCTTTTAAACAGGACAACACAGCAAAGCCTAGCAAGAGACAACATGATTCATAACCTCAGAAACACTTATGTCCAAACCAGTGACGAGCTCCTCTCAGCCCCCAAAAGGTGTTGCTGGAGATCACCCTAAAACACCTCTTTTGGAGAACACTCCTCTTTTGGAGAACACTCCTCTTTTGGAGAACACTCCTCTTTAGGAGGACACTCTTCTTTAGAAGATCACTCTTCTTTAGAAGATCACTCCTCTTTAGGAGGACATTCCTATTTAGAAGGTCACTCCTGTTTAGAGGAGCACTCCTGTTTAGAAGGACACTCCTCTCTAGAGGGACATTCCCCTCTAGATCACTCCTCTCTAGAAGGACAGTCCTCTTTCTTCACATAGCCAGACCAGCCTCTTGTAGTTCTTACATTTCTATCCACATTTCATGTTAAATTACTGTTGGAGTAATGCTGTTCTATGGTTTTTAGGTTTGTCTTTTTCATATTTCATATTTTGTCACAGATTAATATTGACAACACCCTTTGTATTCCTAATTTTATATGTCATTACTTTTTATTTATCAAGTTACTGATGGTATATCAGTATATCAGCTTGAAATATCTTAAAATGTGCAGCTTTGACATGGATATATATATAGAGGGAGAGAGGGAGAGGGAGAAAGAGAGAAAGAGAGAATGAGAACATAGCAACTGGAAGAAAAAAATCCCCTTAACAACCAGTAGGTCTGAACAGAGCATGCTCAGAGGGGTGGGAGAACTGCTTGGTGTCCACACAGAGAAAGTGAGAGAGAGAGAGAGAGAGAGAGAGAGAGAGAGAGAGAAGTGAGAGAGAGAGAGAGAGTGAGAGTGAGAGTGAGAGAGAGAGAGAGAGAGAGAGAGAGAGAGAGAGAGAGAGAGAGAGAGAGAGGAGAGAGAGAGAGAGAGAGAGAGAGAGAGAGAGAGAGAGAGAGAGAGAGAGTGTGTGTGTGTGTGTGTGTGTCTGGGCGGAGGGGGGAGCAGAAGAAGCTGAGTGAGTGTGTCAGAGTGAGAGCGTGTGTGTCGAGGGAGAGCGTGTGTGTCGGAGGGAGAGTGAGAGCGCCGTACCCCTGGGCTGTGGATGATGGGAAGGGGGGCAGTAACAGGGAGCCACACACCACCAGCGCAGCCAGAGGCATGTTACTGCTGTTCTACCTGCGTGTGAAAGGTAACACACACACACACACACACACACACACACACACACACACACACACACACACACACAACAAGGCAGAGAGAAAACCAGGAGTTTGACCCGTAGGAGCAGGAGATGAGCTATGAGTGATGGACAACGTGGTGTTGATGAAGTTACTGTGATGTAGAGCACATTGCTGTATTGTGTAGTGTTGTGTAGCATCGTATAGTGTTGTGTAGCACTTTGTGGATTGTGGAGTATCTTTCTGTTCTATTTTGGTGTCTGTCCTGATTCTTTAGACGATGTGCTGTGAGCAAAGATATGTTAGATGTGCAGTGTGTGAGCTGATTCATTAGAGATGTGCAGTGTGTGATCTGATTCATTAGAGATGGGCAGTGAGTGAGCTGATTCATTAAGTTTGCAGTGTGTGAGCTGATTCATTAAGTTTGCAGTGTGTGAGCTGATTCAGTAGAGATGGGCAGTGTATGAGCTGATTCATTAGAGATGGGCAGTGTGTGAGCTGATTCATTAGAGATGGGCAGTGTGTGAGCTGATTCATTAGAGATGGGCAGTGTGTGAGCTGATTCATTAGAGATGTGCAGTGTGTGAGCTGATTCATTAGAGATGTGCAGTGTGTGAGCTGATTCAGTAGAGATGTGCAGTGTGTGAGCTGATTCAGTAGAGATGTGCAGTGTGTGAGCTGATTCAGTAGAGATGTGCAGTGTGTGAGCTGATTCAGTAGAGATGTGCAGTGTGTGAGCTGATTCAGTAAAGATGTGCAGTGTGTGAGCTGATTCAGTAGAGATGTGCAGTGTGTGAGCTGATTCATTAGAGATGTGCAGTGTGTGAGCTGATTCAGTAGAGATGTGCAGTGTGTGAGCTGATTCAGTAGAGATGTGCAGTGTGTGAGCTGATTCAGTAGAGATGTGCAGTGTGTGAGCTGATTCAGTAGAGATGTGCAGTGTGTGAGCTGATTCAGTAGAGATGTGCAGTGTGTGAGCTGATTCATTTTTCTGTGCTGGAGATCTTGGTTGTACCACAGGAGCGTCAGTGAGCATCAGCTTGTCCAGTGCTGTGATGTCATGTAAAACTCCGTTTTAACTCCTTATCAGCATCTGAATCAGCATCTCCATGAGCATCTGGAGCAGATTCATCTGTATCACTGCTTAGGGTTAATAGATCACTACTGAAACTACTCACCTCTCACTGCTTGGGGTTAACAGATCACTACTGAAACTACATAAAGTTGTACTAAAACACCACTGAACCTGACACACACTCCTGCTTTCATCGGTAGTGTGTGTGTGTGTGTGTGTGTGTGTGTGTGTGTGTGTGTGCAGGGGGGCACTAATCAGCAGGTACTAGGATGCACAGAGACAGAGAATATTGGTTATGGATCATCCTGTTCACCTGCTGGTGTGGTGTCCTGTATTGTGTTCTGTATTGTCCCCTGGTGTGGTGTTCTGTATTGTCCCCTGGTGTGGTGTTCTGTATTGTCCCCTGGTGTGGTGTTCTGTATTGCCCCTGGTGCAGGAGGGCCTTATGGGGACTCATTTGGATCAGAAGTGACTTCACTTTGCCTAGATACTCTTGTAATGCCCCCAGGGGGGTAGTTTGTCCTCATAAGCAAAACTTCTAAAACCTCGGAGTGAGGTTGTTTCACTCACACCCTAAACATAGTGCAAAGCAGGCTACCAGTTCAGACACACACACACACACACACACACACACACACACACACACACACACACACACACACACACACATGGAAGCCATGGTTGTTTCTATGGCAATGGAATTTCTGTCTTTGAGGTTGTGGGAAGAGTTGCAGTGTTTTGTTGGAGAACTCAGAGACAGACAGAGAGTCAGTGTTAGTGAGTGAGAGAAAGAGAGAGACAGGGTCAGGGTGAGAGACAGGGTCAGGGTGAGGGAGAGAGAGACAGAGAGAGACAGGGTCAGGGTGAGAGAGAGAGACCGGGTCAGGGTGTGTGAGAGAGAGAGACAGAGAGACAGGGTCAGGGTTAGAGAGACAGGGTCAGGGTGAGAGAGAGAGATAGAGAGACAGGGTCAGGGTGAGAGAGAGAGATAGAGAGACAGGGTCAGGGTGAGAGAGAGGGAGAGAAAGACGGAGAGACAGGGTCAGGGTGAGGGAGAGAGAGACAGAGAGACAGGGTCAGGGTGAGGGAGAGAGAGACAGAGAGAGACAGGGTCAGGGTGAGAGAGAGAGACCGGGTCAGGGTGTGTGAGAGAGAGAGAGAGAGAGACAGAGAGACAGGGTCAGGGTGAGAGAGAGAGAGAGAGATAGAGAGACAGGGTCAGGGTGAGAGAGAGAGAGAGAGAAAGACAGAGAGACAGGGTCAGGGTCAGGGTGAGAGAGAGAGAGACAGAGAGACAGGGTCAGGGTGAGAGAGAGAGAGAGAGAAAGACAGAGAGACAGGGTCAGGGTGAGAGAGAGAGAGACAGAGAGACAGGGTCAGGGTGAGAGAGAGACCATTAGAAGACAGAAATAAAACAGATAGATAGAAGGATGTTAAGAAGCTAAACAGCACCTTAGAAAGCTTCTTCAAAACTCTGAAACTGAATTATGTTCCACATCTGGTTGGAGGAGCTGTGAGGAGCAGAGTCACGTGTTGGGGCCTATGAGGAGCAGAGTCACGTGTTGGGGCCTGTGAGGAGCAGAGTCACGTGTTGGGGAGCAGAGTCACGTGTTGGGGCCTGTGAGGAGCAGAGTCACGTGTTGGGGCCTGTGAGGAGCAGAGTCACGTGTTGGGGCCTGTGAGGAGCAGAGCCACGTTTTGGGGCCGTCCAGTGCTCCACGGTGTGGTCTGGAGGATGAATGCATGGTGGGCGTGTGTACGGAGAACGTCCAGTCTTCCCACAACAGGAAACACACACCAGAAGAACAGCTGTGTGTGGGATTGTGTAGGTCTGCAGCAGAAGGTGTTGACATGCTCTTCACTTTAGGGGTCTAAACCACTATGCTGTTATATCAGGTTCTCTTTTCTTATATGTATCATATAAATATGACATCCTGACTACACTACCCATAATTCAGTGTTGAGCACACAAGGAGCAGTTCATTTGCATTGTGAACATGCAGAGAACCAAGGAACTGAAGTCAGTTAAATCTGGTTCACATTAACAGAACACAGTCCAGTTACTTGACTCTCTGTGAATTCCCAGCACTCCAAGAACCTTAATGAACCATTTCTGGATCATTCTCAGGGTTCTAGAAGAGTGATCTGGATAATTCTCAAGGTTCGGGAACAGTGATCTGGGTCATTCTCAAGGTTCTGGAACAGTGATCTGGGTCATTCTCAGGGTTCTGGAACAGTGATCTGGATCATTCTCAGGGTTCTGAAAGAGTGATCTGGATCATTCTCAGGGTTCTGAAAGAGTGATCTGTATCATTCTCATGGTTCTGGAACAGTGATCTGTATCATTCTCATGGTTCTGGAACAGTGATCTGGATCATTCTCATGGTTCTGAAAGAGTGATCTGGATCATTCTCATGGTTCTGGAACAGTGATCTGGATCATTCTCAGGGTTCTGGAACAGTGTGCAGTCTGCTTTTGAAATGTCGAGGCACTGCAAAACACAGATGAGTTTTCAGATGATCAGAAAGATCAGGCAGACCATGTTAGCTGACAGTCCGTTGAAAATGGGTAGCTTCTGACAGGAAAATCACATCATTTAATAGAGATGTTTGTAATTTATCATTGTGTGCCAGGGTGAATTTAATACCCATTTCTCTCTCTTTCTCTCTCTGTTTCTATCTCTCCATCTGTCCTTATGTTCTTATGGTGTACTCAACTATCAGTTGTTTATATTCTCTGTTTTATATGAGACTAGCTAAATATAGCTGTTCAGTGGGTGTGTGGGTGCACATGAGAGAGAGAGAGAGAAAGAGTGTGAGACACATCTGTGATATGTTAGGTAATTCTTACAGTTCTTGACTATTATGACATTGAGTTAAATGAATGTTCTTTTCTGTGGTGCAGTGGGCGTGGCCGTGACTGTGTGCCCGTACCAGTGAAGCTCCACCCCCTTCCTTCTACCGACGCCCCATGCTGTAATTAGTCCTCCACATCCTGAGGGTGCAAACCAGCACAAGCACTCCTGCTCTGTTTGACTGACATAATGGTTTCAGCACTTTAAAAGCTTACTGTGTTCAACAGCCCAGTTGTGGAGAGGCAGAATAGCTCAAGCAGTCCTGAACTGTCCTGTCTGAGTGAGCCAATTCGTTATGTTTCCTGACTGTCCTGTCTGAGTGAGCCATTCGTTAGGTATCCTAACTGTCCTGTCTGAGTGAGCCATTCGTTAGGTATCCGAACCGTCCTGTCTGAGTGAGCTGATTCGTTAGGTGTCCTGACCGTCCTGTCTGAGTGAGCTGATTCGTTAGGTGTCCTGACCGTCCTGTCTGAGTGAGCCGATTCGTTATGTCATCAGCAGTTCTGGCCAAAGAGACATTATTGTATGTACTGTTGAACACACTCAATAAACGATGTAGAGATTCTTTGTGAATGCTGAACTCAGTGAATCAGTTTACAAATACGAACATGCACTTGAGCGGCTCACGTCTCACGACACGTCACGTGACGTCCAGCACGTCTGTGTTGTGTTTCTGAGTTTGTAGAACTGAACTTTTTCAATAGACAGGCATGATGTTTATTGTTGTCTTTGTTTATGGATTGTTGACCTTTAGATGTGTTTACGGATTGGTGACCTTTGGTTATGTTTACAAATTGTTTATGTATTGTTGACCTTTAGTAATTTTTACAGATTGTTTACAGATTGTTGGCCTTTAGTTATGTTTATGGATTGTTTATGGGTTGTTGACCTTTAGTTATGTTTATGGATGTTAACAGATTGTTTATGTATTGTTGATTATCGTTGTCATGGTCATTAGAAGATGGTGGCTGAATATTGCACATTGAGTATCTTTGTTTACATTTTTTTGTTGTCACAGTAATAGATTATTTTGGGTTTTTTTTTTTCCAAAAAACACACATTCATTTAGTTTGGCAGTATAAATGATGTGGGGCTGGTAAATTCAGTTTTTAAAAAGGTGTGCTATGAATTTGAACTCTTCACTGAAATCCATCGTCATGAATGTGAACTTCATTGAACTCTTCATCTTCATGAATGTGAACTCTTCATTTAATTAGTATGATCTGAACTTTGAAGTTGTTCACTTTCATTCTAAACTGGTACAGCACTGGCTGTATAAATCAGTATTGAAATCATACCTTTCCAAGAAGAAAGTACGACACCTCCTTATCACACCTCACTAGGGTGAGATGAGGTGAAATCCCACTGGACAGAGTGAACTCCTGACGCACAGACTGAACACATGCTGTATAAAGTGAACGTCTGTGCATATTGAATGGAGTGCACATACATGACAACAATGGTCAGAGTACACGTTTACTGAACAGAGCATTAATAAACTAAGTTAAGTTAATGATAAGACTATTAAGAGAGTTTTGGTGGAGAGAATGAAGCCGTCATGGATAGAAGGAAGGTTCTAGTTAACTCCTGCTGGTTAGATTGGACACCCACAGGTCAGAGTGTTCACACTGTCCAGATTGAGTTCAACATGTCCTGTAGAAGCTGGCTGTACTCAGCAGGAGTTCCAGACCAACACTGGCACAGGAAATGGCCCGCTTTCACATTCCTGCTGGGCCGCCAACAAAGACAGGAAGTGATGACAGAGGCCCTTGGTCTGGACCTGCCCTGGCCTGCTGGTTCCTCTCCCCTCCTTCATGAACCTCTTCAGGGTCCCGCTCACGTCTCTGGGCCAGTGTCTTCTCAGCAACATGGCTGGCTTCACATCTGTGTTTCAGGACTCCGGAGGTGCGGTCATGTATTTGCTGTTCTGAAGGGAGCGTGTTATTTTGGAGATACAGACCTGTACGTCTTGGTGCTGGTTTGGGGCTGGCTGGGGTTTTAGTTCTGGCAGAAACGATAGCTCTCTGTGTTAGTGCTGGAGTGTTATGTGAGGTTTGCAACATGTAGATTATAAATGGTGAGCGTTTTAGCTTGCAGTGCTGATATGGGTGTAATGTGAGGGTGTAGTGTTTGTCTGGGTGTGGAGGGTTTAGTGGTTGTCTGGGTGTGGAGGGTGTAGTGGTGGTTGGGTGTTGAGGGTGTAGTGGTTGTCTGGGTGTGGAGAGTGTAGTGGTTGTCTGGGTGTGGAGGGTGTAGTGGTTGTCTGGGTGTTTGAGGGTGTAGTGGTAGTTGGGTGTGGAAGGTGTAGTGGTTGTCTGGGTGTTGAGGGTGTAGTGGTTGTCTGGGTGTTGAGGGTGTAGTGGTTGTCTGGGTGTTTGAGGGTGTAGTGGTAGTTGGGTGTGGAAGGTGTAGTGGTTGTCTGGGTGTTGAGGGTGTAGTGGTTGTCTGGGTGTTTGAGGGTGTAGTGGTAGTTGGGTGTGGAAGGTGTAGTGGTTGTCTGGGTGTTGAGGGTGTAGTGGTTGTCTGGGTGTTGAGGGTGTAGTGGTTGATGTAAAGGATGAATGTGGGACAGTACATAATAATAACAATGATTCTGCATGTGTATGTATTCTTACTCTGTTTCTATCACAAAGATGTGGTACCTTTCCCGTGTGTGTGTGTGTATTTAAGCTCCTGTATCTTACCTGGTAGGGCAGGTAGAGGGTGGTGCTAGCAACACCAAGGTCATGGGTCATGGGTCTCAGGAATCACAAATTGAGTGACTCTGGATAAGGGTGACGACTCGGTAAAGATCACGTGTGATATAACTGAGTCAGATGTGAATGTGCTAAGAGAGGTATGTGCTAAGCTCTGATACAGTGTGAAGGGTTACACTCTGATAGTGTGAGGAACGGTCAGGGGTGAAGGGTCAGGGGTGAGATTTGTTCTCATGGATGCTGTGTTTGACTCATGGGTCTGGTCTTTGGGGAGGTTGAGGGATGAGTGTCATGTCATCATATTCTGTTGCTTAAAATTACTACTGCTCACATTCACGTGTGTGTGTGTGTGTGTGTGTGTGTGTGTGTGTGTGTGTGTGTGTGTGTGTGTGTGTGTGCGCACGCGCGTGTGTGTCGGAGTTTTGTTGTCTTTGTAGTGGTGAGCTGTGCATTGTGAGGTACTGGGAGATTTCTCAGTCTTGGCGTACATGTCTGTGTGATCTGGTTTGGTGTGTGACTGCTCTCAGCTCAAATCTATCATTTTAGTTTAGTTAATATTTATCTGGTTCAGGTTCACACTAACAACAGTAAAGTAGTGTTTATAGTAAAGTGGAATCAGCGGTTCTGGTGTTTACAGTAAAGTGGTACAGGCAGTTCTGGTGTGTTACAGTAAAGTGGAACAGGCGGTTCTGGTGTTTACAGTAAAGTGGTACAGGTGGTTCTGGTGTTTACAGTAAGTGGAGCAGGCCACTCTTGTGTTTAGTAACACTAGCATTTTCAATACATTTTCCAGCAGTTCCCCATACAAAGCACAAAAAGTTTGTAGAGGTGAATGGTGAACATTGTGAGTGAGTGGTCATGTGGTAATGTGTGAGTGTGTGACCTGAGTGTGTGACGAATGAAAAACAAATGAAAACCTACCTAAACAAATGAAAACACTTACATAAACAAATGAACGTTCCTATATAAACAGTGGACAACTTGAGCAGAGGCTCTGATATTTTGGAACTATGGAGGTCACATGACAACCTTACATCAGGGTTTCCTATAGGCTGTTTCCTAAAGGCTGTGTTTCCCTTGTCCACATTACAATACCAAAGCAGTAGGGCTGGGTATCGATTCAAATTCCAAGAATCGATCCAATTCCGATTCTGAAGATTAAGAATCGATTTAATCCGATTTAATCGATTCGATCCGATTTGATCCAATTTGGGGTTTAGTGTTATTAAAAATGTATTTGAGCTGTTTCCTGACTATGTAAAGAAGCAACATGTTAAAACTAGTATTATATCGATATTAATCAGCAAATAGTTACTGGTAGTTGGTAGTTACTGATGGCTGGAAGACTGGTGAAAAGGGTAATCATAAATCTACCTTCAAGAAAGGTAATCCAGGACAATAAACAGAGGACATCTTTGAGGTGCCTATATCTGCAACAGTGGGCTCCTACTGGAACACTAACCACTGCATTATTATTATGATTGAAATAATTAAGAATTCACCCAAAACCTGTTGCTACCAAATGCATTTTTATTTTAAAAGTGCTCACACTTAATAAACTGAAAGTATAAAATGTAAACGTGTATTTTTCTTTAAAGTGCGAATATAAGAACAGAACTGTCACGTTACGGTCCCCGACCCCTCCCTTTTGGGCGTGTGTTAACGTTGTCTGCGTCTACTCGTCTGCGTCTGTAGATCTCCGTGGGTTCGGGTGCGTCTTGTATAATCCGTCTCACCTGTGGCCCGTCTCGTCATCACGTGGGGTTTATGTGGTTTGTCTACTTAATGTGCGTTCGCGCAGCGTCCTGTGCTCGTCGTTGTTTGAGTCACACATGTTTTATGTAAACGTGTTTTATGTGCGCTGTCTGCGCTTCGGTAAATGTAATAAACGTAACGATTTGGAAAGTGCAAAGGATTCTGTCTCGTTCATCGCAAGAACATTTTAAACTTTAAAACTGTAAAACACTGGGTAAACTGTCAGTGACATGGACTAACTGTAAATAGTCACTGACACTGGATAAACTGTCCTTCTGTTTTTAGATTGCCGATTTGACTATCGTCGTTACCGGCACTGTCCGACGCCATGTTGTTTTACAGTTCGTTAGACCGAGCACGCCTGCGTGAATTCAGTGACGAGGCGGGGGTAAAAGTTCACTAAAAAAATCGATCTTTGGACGTATGAATCGATTATCAGATCATCATATGCTAATCGATTCTGAATCGAAAAATCGATTTTTTCAACACAGGCCTACAAAGCAGTGTGTTTTCAGAATGACCCAGTTTGGAGAGCAGACATAAACACATGCTTTAAAAGTGGTGGAAATTGACTGAATGGGCAAAGCATATCAAATCAGATGTTTTGTCTGGATCAGTTCAAACCAGTTCTGACCAGTTCAGACCAGCTTAGACAGGCGTGTAAGTGCAGTGTGCAGCTCCTTACCGTTAGCCCAGTTGTTGCGTTGTTGTTAATTGGGAATAACTGTAGTTCAAAATGGGACATGAGCTAATCATCATCTGCTTCATTAATGACACACATTTGAAAGGATGAAATACATGTGGTTTGATTTTCATAACACATTTTAACAGTCATATTCCATACAGTGTTCAAACTGCAACTTCTCATGCTCCACTCTCTTTCCCGCACACCACCCCACTCTGTCCCGCGCACCACCCCGCTCTCTGTCCCGCACACCACCCCGCTCTCTCTCTCCCGCTTTCTGTCCCACACACCGCCCTGTTCTCTGTCCTGCATACTGCCCTGCTTTCTGTCCTGCACATGGTCTTAGTCTCTGTCCTTCATGCTGTTATGCACACTGTCTGGCTCATTGTCCTGTTCTTCCTATACACTGTCCTGTACTGCATCCTGTACATCACCCAACTCTGTGTTCTGCACATGGTTGCTGGCATCCCATTGCCTGTCCTACATGCTGACCCGCCCACACCACTGGCCTGCTTACACGCACAACTCTCAGGTGTTCTGGGCAGTTCCACCGGAATGTTCTAGAGGAGAAACAGGGCACAGGCAGCACTCTGACACGCCCAGGAGTGAAGGGAGCTAACTTTAGACACACACACACACACACACACACACACACTCACTCACTCACTCCCCCCCCCCCTCCCCCAGGGGCATCATGTAAGGAGGCTTCAGAAACCAATAAGATGGTGTATATTTATAGTGTTGAATTTTGGAGGTAGTGACAGAAGTGTAAGAAAAATGTAACCGAGGTTTATTAAGCTCTGGCAGCAGGTCTAACAGCAGTGAGGTGGCAGTCCTGTTATTGAAGTTATTGAGGCACTAGTTCTGCACACCAGGGCCATAGAAGTAGAAATAAGCACAAAAGTATTTTTACATCTAATTCTAGATTTTTAACCTCTTCCTTCTCCAGTCTGAACACATGGATTCGTTATCAAGCCTAAACGAAAACAGTACCACCAGGCAGAGTACCACCAGGTTTATCTATCTGAAGGACACCCCCCCTCTATCTGAGGAGCGTCACTCCAGTACTGTGAGACGTACTGTGAGACGTTGGAGCGTCACCCCATTACTGTGAGACTGATGTATTGATTCAGACTGATGTATTGTCACATATCCGATTCTGCTCAGTGAGGGTTCTGAGCGCATTGGTTAAAGGCAGAAACCTGTGCTAGTCTACGAAGGAACCCTAAACCTGTGCTAGCATATGCAGGAACCCTAAACCTGTGCTAGCGTACGCAGGAACCCTAAACGTGTTCGAGTGGTTGCTGTTTCGGCCGTGACAGGCCGATTATTGGAGATGCTCACAGTGAACAGCAGACGTGTATAAGACCTGAGGGGTGTGTGTGTGTGTGTGTGTGTGTGTGGCTCTTGGTTCATACTGCTGGTCCGTGATGGTGTGTTGTATAACAACATAGTGCTTGTACAGTGCAAGAATATACAGTGCTGCAATGTGTGTGTGTGTGTGTGCGTGTGTGTGTGTCTAGATTTATACCAGATCAGTTGGCAATTTGCAATTGCCAGAGACTGTGTTGCCATGGCAACAGTGGCAACTTGAAACAGTGCCTGTTTCGCCTTGTGTGCCCTCCACAGGATCAGCCAAAGAGGGTTAGAGCCAGTCTGTAGTGGGTCTGTAGTTGGTCTGTAGCTGGTCTGTAACTGGTCTGTAGTGGGTCTGTAGTGGCTCTGTAACTGGTCTGTAGTGGTGCTGTGTGTTTGTGTGTAGAGAAAAAAGAAAAGTAACCCGAACCTAACCCTATGCTAACCCTAATGACACACACACACACACACACACCCTAAAGGTGTATGACACTAATGATGCACACACATACATCCTAACCCACCACCCTCTCCCTCACACCACCCTCTCCCTCACATCACTCTCTCCATCAGAGGGGCCTGTTTCCATCACACCAGCCGCTCCATCAGGGTTCCTGTAACTATGGAGATGCCCGTGAGCAGTGCACCAGTAAGGAGAGGTGGTTGTACATCAGAGCTGTGTGGACCGGGAATGTCTGTAGCCATGAAAGCATTTATAGCCTTTGGTCACACTTTATCTTAAGGCACTTGAGAGTTCAGATCTGTCTGTGGCTCATGAGTTATGGAAGCTAGGAGTGTTTTATATAACATTAAGTGGGTACCTTTAACTGAAGTGTCAGCCAGTATTTCGGTGTGGAGGGTCTTGGCAGGTCCGTTAAGGGCTACACCATCTCTGCTGTGTAAGGGCTACACCATCTCTGCTGTGTAAGGGCTACACCATCTCTGCTGTGTAAGGGCTACACCATCTCTGCTGTGTAAGGGCTACACCATCTCTGGTGTGTAAGGGCTACACCATCTCTGGTGTGTAAGGGCTACACCATCTTTGCTGTGTAAGGGCTACACCATCTTTGCTGTGTAAGGGCTACACCATCTCTGCTACGTCAGGGCTACACCATCTCAGCTTCATAAGGGCTACACCATCTGTGCTGTGTAAGGGCTACACCACCTCAGCTTCGTAAGGGCTACACCATCTGTGCTACGTAAGGGCTACACCATCTGTGCTACGTAAGGGCTACACCATCTCAGCTTCGTAAGGGCTACACCATCTCAGCTTCGTAAGGGCTACACCATCTCAGCTTCGTAAGGGCTACACCATCTCTGCTTCGTAAGGGCTACACCATCTCTGCTTCGTAAGGGCTACACCATCTCTGCTTCGTAAGGGCTACACCATCTCTGCTTCGTAAGGGCTACACCATCTCTGCTTCATAAGGGCTACACCATCTCTGCTTCGTAAGGGCTACACCATCTCTGCTTCGTAAGGGCTACACCATCTCTGCGGCAGTCACACCATCTTCTTTTACATTATGAACTGGATATGAATAACGAAACTGCTGAGCACCGCAGACAGAAGGAGCTATTTTGAGACGCGACGTCATGATATGGTCCTCACTGTTGTCATGTGACCACAACACCCCGCCCCACTGCAGGTGTTGCTATGAGATGATCTCTATATCTGTTCTAACCTGTGTTGTTTTTTGCTTATGTAATATGCAATTACAGCCCGAGCTGTCAACTCTGTCCTGGTACTCATAACAGCATTTTATATAACTGTTGACACTGAAGTTCTCCATTCAGTTACTTTCCCATATGCACTTTTTCCTTTGGGAAGAAGTAAACTTTTAAAATTAAAGGTAAAGCCTTAAACTGGATCAGGTGGCCCATGTGTTTACATTAGAATAACAGAATACAGACTAACTTTGTCACCAGTCTTTGATGCATATGCAGTCAGTTATCTGATATTCCTAAATCAGGCCTCATTTGGGATTTTCTGAAGAAGGATGATCTGACTGTAGTGATTCGTTAAAGCAGAAAAGAGCAACACAGCTGCAGCTCCTGTAGAAGAAAGAGCAATCAAGTGGATCACTGTGCTGAGTACACACACACACACACACACACACACAGAGAGAGAGAGAGAGAGAGAGAGAGAGAGAGAGAGAGAGAGAGAGAGAGAGAGAGAGAGAGAGAGAGAGAGAGCGCAGTCCAGTGAAATGTTGTGTTTGAGTACATATAGAATAGTCTAGTGCAGGAATGGCCAACCTGTGGCTCTTTGCCTGGTTTCATGCAGCTCCCCAGCCGGTCCGCACTCTCACCTGCACAAACGGTCTGCCCGGTTACCTCATCAGCTTTGAGGGCGACACACTGCTACATCTTCATGGTGCGCGGTTTGTTTACAAGCCTAGCGAGCTGCTAACACTTTTAAAACCGGCGTAGTGGAAAACGTGAGACTAACGGCATGAAGTATCTGTGCTATTGTGATTGTGCTTTGAGTATCGTTGGTGAGACGTGGTCTTCTGTCACACGTTTTGGAATAAACCACATACGAGGTGCAGCACCGCAGTCGACTGAGGGAGGCTTCAAAACTACTGACGCTGTCTGTTCTCTTCTTCCTAAAGGTGAGCGCAGGTCAGTGGCGTTGTAACGAGTGTTGATAACAGAGATTACCCACTTTTGACCTAGAAAACAACAGTTGCGTACGACTGAGCAGTTGGTGTTAGGTGCCTTGCTCAAGGGCACCTCAGTCATGGCCTCAGGCCTGGGAACTCAAGACCCTCTGGTCACAAGACTAGTTCCCTAACCACCAGATCATGACTGCCCCCACAATGTTTGTGTGGACATTTACAAAAAATCTGAGCAGAGGTCTGTGTGTGTGTGTGTGTGTGTGTGTGTGTGTGTGTGAGAGAGAGAGGAAGGCAAGCGTGCCCATGTGTATGATGTGGCTCTTTGCTGTAACACGGTAATAAAGTGGCTCTTGGTCTCTGACGGGTTGGCCACCCCTGGTCTAGTGGATCACTTCGGTATTTGAGAACAAACAGAACAGTCTAGTGGATCTAGTGTGTGTTTGAGTTTACATCAGATGACTCAGTGTTAATTCCAATGTCAGGATGCTGGTGAAAATGAACAAGTGATTGAAAAAAAGCAAGAGAGAAAATGAGGGAGGAAAATGAAATTGGTAAAGGAAAGTGTGAGAAGTGTGAAGGAGAGAGGTAGAGAGTGATGGAGATGGAGAGAATGGCGGAGAGAGTGATGAGAGGTGGAGAAGAGAGTGATGAGAGAGGTGGAGGAGAGGTGTTAATAGTGTGAGGTTCTGGAGTATATTTTTTTGATTTGATGCAGTCAGAGCCACGCCCACCAGTCAATGCCAGCTTGTATTTTATAATCTCACTACCTTTTTCCTTCTGTCTCTCTCTACCTCTCTCTCCTTCTCTCCTTCTGTGTCTCTCACCCTCTCAATCTGTCTTCCTCTGTCTCTGTCGTCCGTGTGATCTGGTCTGTGTGTGTTTGTAGTCTGTCCTGAGGTCTGAACTCTTCAACACTGTCCTCTCTCTCCTAGAATCCATCTACCGACGCGGAGCTCGAAGATGGAGGAAGTTGTACAGAGTGAACGGGCATCTCTTCCAGGCCAAGCGCTTTAACAGGGTGAGTGAGGACCTCCCTCCTGCCTAGACCTCCCTCTCATCCTCAGACATCTCTCCTCCTCAGACCCTCCCTCTTCTCCTCAGACCCTCCTTCTCCTCCTCAGACCCTCCCTCTTCTCCTCAGACCCTCCCTCTTCTCCTCAGACCCTCCTTCTCCTCCTCAGACCCTCCCTCTTCTCCTCAGACCCTCCCTCTTCTCCTCAGACCCTCCTTCTCCTCCTCAGACCCTCCCTCTTCTCCTCAGACCCTCCCTCTTCTCCTCAGACCCTCCTTCTCCTCCTCAGACCTCCTTCTCCTCCTCAGACCCTCCTTCTCCTCCTCAGACCTCCCTCTTCTCCTCAGACCCTCCCTGAGAAGCAGGGCTCAGATGGAGATCTACTGCTGCTGATAACTAAGGATCTGTTGGAAGTTTCTGAAATAGGTCATGCACAATGTACTGCGCGCGCGTGTGTGTGTGTGCGTGTGTGTGCGTGTGTGTGTGTGTGTGTGTAAGATGACTAACCACTTAAGAGGAGTGGTGATGATGCATTATTCAGCATTACAATAGTGCAGTCAAATGATTGTAGTCAGAAGGGGGAGGGGCTTAGGGCATTGTCTCCATGGACACAGAGGGCTGAGTGTTGAAGCCGCTCTGTGTATATGAGGTGTAGGATCTTACCATCACTGGAGGTCACACAGATGAGAGAGGGAGAGGGAGAGACAGACAGAGACAGATAGAGCCAGGGAGAGTGTTGGTACTGATACAGCTCTCTCCTGTCTGTGTTATCCTGTGTGTTGTGAATCTGTCCTGGGTCTGTCTGATTGTGGGTCTGTCTGATTTATTTATTTTCATTTGAATTATTA
The DNA here is from genome assembly GCF_052324685.1 of Brachyhypopomus gauderio. Lineage (NCBI taxonomy): Eukaryota > Metazoa > Chordata > Actinopteri > Gymnotiformes > Hypopomidae > Brachyhypopomus > Brachyhypopomus gauderio. Next base: position 36,509,807 of record NC_135214.1, read on the forward strand.
TACATACATGCAGTTTACATACATACACAGTTTATACACATACATACATACATACACACACACACATACATGCAGTTGACATACATACTGTAACGTGTGTGATGTGAGGACAGTGCTGAGCGCAGGTAGCAGAGTGAACAGAGCGTTAGCTGTATTAGCCAACTGCGCTTCAGCGCTAACAGACAAACTACAGCTACATCACAACATCTGACGACTGATGGGTAATGGTTAATGGATAATGGATATTACCCTAACCCTAACCCTAGGTAATGGATAATGGATATTGGATATTAGGGGAGTCTTACTGCTTTTATCTGTTGAGATAGTTTGGATAATGCTGGAGTCTTTAATTGAAAAAAGAACATCTCAATGCCCCCCAGTAGAAAAGGAGAGACCTGTCCCTACACACTCTTCTGGTCGAGAGACCTGTCCATACACTCTTCTGGTTGAGAGACCTATCCCTACACACTCATTCTGGTCGAGAGACCTGTCCATACACTCTTCTGGTTGAGAGAGACCTATCCCTACACACTCTTCTGGTTGAGAGAGACCTGTCCCTACACACTCTTCTGGTTGAGAGAGACCTGTCCCTACACACTCTTCTGGTTGAGAGAGACCTGTCCCTACACACTCTTCTGGTTGAGAGAGACCTGTCCCTACACACTCATTCTGGTTCCTCACTCCTCCATGCAGCAGGGTAAGACACGGTCACTATCAGTGTGCATCATACTATTTGACTATTGGAGATTCTCTTACAGCTGCTGGTCCTGTCTTGGCCCAGACTGGTGTTGGAGGTCTAGTTTAGTCTAGTTGGGGGTGTTGGGGTCTAGTTCAGCTTCTCTGAGCTGTTCCTCAGTACAGAACCACATTCTGCCTTCCAGCAGGAAGAGGAGAACTGTGAATGAAACGGACCAGCTATGGAGAAAATAGGGGAAAGGTTGCATCTCATTGTATTAAACAATTACCATTAATTCAAACACCATGCAGGTACAAAGAGTGTGTGTAAATGGGGTTTGTGTACAGTGTAAGGGGGTGGTGTGTGTGTGTGTGTGTGTGTGTGTGTGTGTGTGTGTGTGTGTGTGTGTGTGTGTGTGTGTGTGTGTGTGTGTGTGTTCTGTGGAGACTGAGGTAGCCCTTCAGCACTTTGCCTGACCTGCTACATTACATTAGATGACTTCATAATATACTAAAATGCACCATCATGCATCATAATGCATTTAGCTCCATTACTGCACTGATGTGCCCAGTCTGTCTGTGAGCACCAGGACCCCTTCTGCACCTGATTCACACACTACTGCCTCTCTGCTTCCCAGCAGTGTGTGTGTGTGTGTGCGCGCGTGTGTGTGTGTTTACAGTTTACAGTTCAACAGTTGCTCACATTTACACAGTTACACAGAGTAACTCTTAAAACACACAGCATTTACACAGTGACCTACATACAAATTTATATACAGATAGTTATGCAATTCAAGTCACGCATGTTACATGCAGTTAGATGCTACACTACACATCTAGCACAAAGCACAGCAACATTACATGAGCTGGTTTTAAAATTCATAAAAAAATGTAAATGAATCCAAATGTATAAAAATACAGAGTAGAATAAACAACAGTATGAATACTAAAATGACCAGTACTGCGTGATCAATGTTTACACATTATCCTACTTTTGACATTTGTATGCTGAATGTATCTCTCACATATATGAATGCAAGAACTACCCAGATATCACCTGTCCTTCTTTAAGAAAAACAGGACATTCATTAAAGAGGTCAGTATCTTTTCAGTCTTACTGAGAGCTGCTCCTCCCCTCCCCTCTCCTCCTCTCTTCTTCTCTACTCCTTCCCCCTCTCCCTCTCTCCTCCCCTCCATTCTCTCCCCTTCTCCCTCTCTCCTCCCCTCTTTCACACACACACATTCTACCCCCCCCCAACCCCCCCACGGTCTCCTCCTCCTCTCATCTCACACACCTTGTATGTGGTAAAAACTCACCCAGTATCACAGTGCCCCAGTGTCTGACCCCATGCCTGTCCAAACTTTATGCCACTTTAACTTTTGGAAGAACGTTACCCTGTTTATTTCTTTATTTGTTGTTTGTGCATTTTGATGGTATTGCGAGCGCAGGCTGCTTCTTGTTTTGATGTCGCTGGTTGCTCAGGGGACCGTGTGCAGGGACACGTGGGTGTGATTGGTGCTTCCCCACAGATCCACACACATGTTGGTATGAATAGTACAGATTATAGCTGTTGCCGGGGCAATACAGGGAGCAGAATTTGTAGGCACATCCGGGAAAGAAAATGTAATGTTAAACAACAGTGAGGTGGTCACGCAGCAGAGAAAGTGACAATGGCGACCATCTCTGAGACCGATAGACTCTGAGAGAGACCGATAGACTCTGAGAGAGACTGAGAGACACCGAGAGAGACCAAGAGACACTGAGAGATAAGAAGCAGTGACAAGAAAATAGATCAAAAGAAAGGAGGAAAGACAGAGAGAGTGAGACGAAGAAAGAAAGCATAAAAAGGGAAGAGAAGGAAGGAATGAAAGGGAGGTTAAACATCCCTGTCCACTAGCCACTGGGGTTCAGGACTGAGTGTGTGCTCGGGTGTGATCTCCTCTTCTGAAGACCACTTCTGAGCCCTTAAGGGTGCTAAGTAACTGTGGCGTGTGAGCAGCTGTGCTAGCCACAGTGTTGCTATGTGGGCCGCTAGTCAGGATACCACCACGCTGAGCTAGCAACCTCGCTGGGTCAGCCGTAATACGCCCACTTTGCTTTATGAACCCTCAATGTCTGTTTTTCATAACATGGGTCATTTTAATGAATGTATGTTTTAGGGGTGTCATGTTTCCCCAGGTGTAGGTGATGTAACCCCCCCCCCCCCCCCCCCCCCCCCCCTTTTGAAATGAGGTCAAAAGGTGAAATGAGGTCAAGGGCTGTAGGCAGAGTGGACTCACATCTCAGCCTAACCCCAAGCACCTTTATATAATCCCCTGGCTTATAAGCACACAAATACACATATGCATGTGGGTTGATGTAGCAGTTATAGAGTTGGTATAACACATAGATGGTGTAACACATTTGGTGTAGCTGGTAGAGGCTTTGTCTACCTGGTAGAAGGTTAGTCTAGTTGGTAGAGGGTGTGGTGTAACTGGTAGAGGGTTTGGTGTAGCTAGTAGAGGGTTAGGTGTAGCTGGTAGAGGGTTAGGTGTAGCTGGTAGAGGGTTAGGTGTAGAGGGTTAGGTGTAACTGGTAGAGGGTTAGGTGTAACTGGTAGAAGATTTGGTGTAACTGGTAGAGGGCTTGGTGTAGAGGGTTAGGTGTAGCTGGTAGAGGGTTAGGTGTAGCTGGTAGAGGGTTAGGTGTAGCTGGTAGAGGGTTAGGTGTAGCTAGTAGAGGGTTAGGTGTAACTGGTAGAGGGTTAGTGTAGTTGGTAGAGGGTTTGCTGTAGCTGGTAGCGGGTTAGGTGTAGCTGGTAGAGGGTTTGGTGTAGCTGGTAGAGGGTTAGTCTAGTTGGTAGAGGGTTTAGTATAGCTGGTAGAGGGTTTGGTGTAACTGGTAGAGGATTTGGTGTAACTGGTAGAGGGTTTACTGTAGCTGGTAGAGGGTTTGCTGTAGCTGGTAGAGGGTTTGGTGTAGCTGGTAGAGGGTTTGGTGTAACTGGTAGCGTTTGGTCTAGCTGGTAGTGGGTTTGGTGTAACTGGTAGAGTGTTAGTCTAGCTGGTGGAGGGTTTGGTGTAACTGGTAGAGGGTTAGGTGTAACTGGTAGAGGATTTGGTGTAACTGGTAGAGGGTTAGTGTAGTTGGTAGAGGGTTTGCTGTAGCTGGTAGAGGGTTTGCTGTAGCTGGTAGAGGGTTTGCTGTAGCTGGTAGAGGGTTTGGTGTAACTGGTAGAGGGTTTGGTGTAACTGGTAGAGGGTGTGGTGTAGTTGGTAGAGGGTTTGGTGTAACTGGTAGAGGGTTTGGTGTAACTGGTAGAGGGTTAGTGTAGTTGGTAGAGGGTTTGCTGTAGCTGCAAGAGGGTTTGGTGTAACTGGTAGAGGGTTTGGTGTAACTGGTAGAGGGTTTGGTGTAACTGGTAGAGGGTTAGTCTAGCTGGTAGATGGTTTGGTGTAACTGGTAGAGGGTTAGTCTAACTGGTAGAGGGTTAGTCTAGCTGTTGGATGGTTTGGTGTAGCTGGTAGAGGGTTAGGTGTAGCTGGTAGAGGGTTTGGTGTAACTGGTAGAGGGTTAGTCTAGCTGTTAGAGGGTTTGGTGTAACTGGTAGAGGTTTAGTCTAGCTGTTGGAGGGTTAGTCTAACTGGTAGAGGGTTAGTCTAGCTGGTAGAGGGTTTGGTGTAACTGGTAGAGGGTTTGGTGTAACTGGTTGAGGGTTTGGTGTTACTGGTTGAGGGTTTGGTGTAACTGGTAGAGGGTTCCCTTTGCACACGGGGACGTGTCCCTCCCACTCCAGCTCCTGCTGCTCGTCTGCTCGTTTATTCTCTCTTTCTCTCTCCCTCTCTCTACTCCTCTCTGGGTCTCTCCATAATTCACTCTCACTTCTCTTCAGTTCAGCATTTACATACATGTTATAAAAAATAACAAAATGGAAGAAGAGTGTTATTAACAATTAAACATCCACTGTCTCCTCCAGAAAGCTCACTGTGGCCACTGTAGTGAGAGAATATGGGGTCTGGGGCGCCAAGGCTACAAGTGCATCAACTGCAGACTGCTGGTTCATAAACGCTGTCATAAACTCGTCCCCCTGACCTGCCACAGGCATATGGTGAGTCTTGCCCCTCAGTGCCTCTCTGCTGCTCCTGCTGTCTCTCTGCTGCCTCCATGCTGCCTCTCCACTGCCCCCTGAGCGTTTCCTCCTGCCATCATCCCTGTGTTTAGACCTGTAGTGTTTAGACCTATAGTGTTCATGTTTAGATCTGATCAGGAGAGAAGTAACACATTAAATCTCTCAATACATACAAGATACATACTCTTTCTCTTCTTTCTCGCTCTTTCTCTCCCTTTCTCTCTCCCTCCCTCTCTCTCTCTCTCTCTCTCTCTCTCTCTTTCTCTCCCTGTCTCCGTCTCTCTGTATCTCTACAGGATCCAGTCATGCCATCCCAGGAACCGCAGGTCGATGAAAAAACTGGGGAGGAGGAAGTGGAGCTCCCCCCAGAGGAGCCAGAGGATACAGACAGAAGTAGGACTAGTCTGTGTGTGTGTGTGTGTGTGTGTGTGTGTGTGTGTGTGTGTGTGAGAGAGAGAGATAAAGAGAGAGAGAGAGAGGGAGGATATACCTGTGTGTGTGTGTGTGTGTGAGAGAGAGAGAGAGAGAGGATATACCTGTGTGTGGTGGGGGGGGTGTAAAGATAACTGCTGGTGAAGGTCATTCGTCATTCCTTATTTGTTCTGTAAGTCTGGCCACTCCAGCAGAACCAGGCTGGGTGTTAGATGACTGAGATTATAACCCAATTCAAACCAGCAGCAGTGCAACCTGGTGAAGCTACAGTCATATGCAGCTTTCACATGCTGCCATCTGCTGGCTTGATGTGAAATTACATGTTTAATTGCCAGTACTGTTTTACCATAGAGTTCTAAAACCAAGATGCTCTTTAAGTGTTAGTGTGCATTACACTCAACGCTCTGTCTCTTTCAGATGACCTTACAGCACAGTGATTTTTGGAAACAGGGCCTAGATTTAATAAGTTGTAAAGAAGTAAAGGAACTTCTGTCTGTCTGTCTCTCTCAGTACCCTTCTTAGCACACAGCCGCGCCGTGGACAAGTCTGAAGACTCTGAGGTGAGGAGATTTTGTAGCACACTGAATAACACACAGTACCTGCCACTACACACATCATATTAGGTGTGTGTGTGTGTGTGTTCGTTCCAGGACCTGAACGCGGTGGTGGATGGGATGGAGGGGATTCAGATCTCGGAGGGTTTGGGTCTGTCTGATTTTGATCTGATCCGTGTGATTGGTCGAGGAAGCTACGCCAAGGTGCTACTGGTGCGTCTCAAGAAGACGGAACACGTCTACGCCATGAAGGTGGTGAAGAAAGAGCTGGTGCATGATGATGAGGTGAGATACACACACACACACACACACACACACACACACACACACACACACACACACACACATACACACACACACACACACATTTCATACACACACTTCACACCTCACACACACACACGCGCGCACACACACACACACACACACACACACACACACACACACACACACACACCTCATACACACGCACACCAAGGTTATATAAATTTTGGACTTTTCATTATAGTTTAGTTTTTATTTAATTGTGACTTTTTTTCTAATTCAGTTAGTTTTAATTTGTTTTTAGAGCATGTTTGCTAGTTTTTACTAGTTTTAATTATTTTTTAAAGCTTAGTTTTAGTTTAGTTTTCATTAGTTCTAGTATTAGTTTTAGTTTTTTATACTTTGGGTTATTTGTCAGGTGCAGGATTCAAAAAGTTCAACAAAAGATACCATTTTTAAAAATGCATTCAATTACTGTTGAACAACCAACAGTCCACAAGATCAGACATCCCAAGTCTCCCGGAAGCTGCGGGAGTTTCCCGCATTTCGGTTGTGTCTCCCTGATACCCGCGAGTCACATATAATCTCCTGGAATTCACTCGCCAACCCCCCCACCCCCCACTCAACAACTTAACCTCCGGGGGGGTAACCTCCCTGAAATCAACTTTTGCAACTTGGGATGCCTGCAAGACAGAAGCCAATACTGCTGCTGCTGAAAATTGCCAGACTAGGACAGACACGAACATAGGAGCATAACCCTGTTTTGGTTCGTGTGAAAAGCCAAACTTTTTGAATGCAATCCAGTCTCAACATTTACATTTTATGGCATTTGGCAGACGCCCTTATCCAGAGCGACTTCCATTTTTATCTAATTTTTTATACAAGTGAGCAATTGAGGGTTAAGGGTCTTGCTAAGGGGCACCTCAGTCATGGCCTCACGTCTGGGAATCGAAGCCATGACCCTCCGGTCACAAGACCATTTCCCTAACCGCCAGGCCACGACTGCCCTGCACATTAACTAGTGCATCCACCCGCTTGCAGTTTTCCTGCATATTAACTAACCAGCAGCTATTTGATCACTGGTGAAGATGGTCCATTACGGTTCACCTTCCCGGTGCTACCTAGCCGGGATGTTGCTTCTCTTTTGGCGGAGCTACTCAGAGGCAGCTTGCCAAGGTACTGACAGTTAGCCCTCTTGCGTGAGCTTTGAGATTCATGGGGTTTTTCCTCTTGAGAACTACTCCATATATTTTATCACCTGTTTCCACTACAAGACATGTAGTCTTTCTCGTAGTCATATTTAAAAAAAACCCATACAGGACTCGCCGTTTTCTCCCAACTTTTGTTGTCGTAATTTTGCAGGCTAACATGGCGAGCAGGAGCTCTAAACAAGAGACATGACGGACCATGAGGTGTACGGTTCTGCCAGCTAATATAAAACTTCTAGTGAATAAATCGATTTATAAATAAACTGACAAACACGAAAACGAAGGGTATCCTAAATCCATGTATCATTCGATCATTTGATATTCAACTGAAAATTAAAATCAGAAAATCAAAAAAACTATTCATTATTTTGTTTTTCGTTTTGAATATAAAAACAAAAAAACAAACCAGGCTTGTATTTTTCAGTTTTTATTTGATGATCCAAACAAAAATAGCTAAATAAAAAATCAGATTCGGAGCCGAACTTGATTTTGAATTGTTAACTTGACCCATTTGTGTGCCCCGGAAGTTACTGATTTGTTTATTCTTCATGGGCTTCGTTTGTGTGGGAGTGCACTGCAGTTTTACTTGTTCTACTCTGATTGTAGCCTAGACATTGGAACATAGTCTATATTGGTATATACAACATGACCATATTGGAACCACATTCTAGATTAATTAAAGATTTATTTGAAGGTGGTAAGACGCATGCAGAGATTTCGTGCACGTTGCAGCAAATGGGTATCCAGTGATGATAGTGGTCCGGTGTTATTTGTCGTTGTGTTTTGTAGTGCTCGTTTACTTTAGTCTCTGCTGTGTTTTCTGTGCCTTGTATTATTTCAGCATTCATACTTACATAAACGTGTTTTCCTTTCATAATCGCTGTGATCCTTTATATTCCTTCGTGAGTGTTTCTGTGAAGTGTGTTCTCGGTATGCCTCGTAAGTCACGCACTGTCCGTGTGGGCGCGGTTCACTTAGAGGTAGGGTGAACAGACGTCCGTGGACATGTCCTACTTTTGAGACCTAAAAAAATGTCCGGGGGGAATTTCAAAATCGTCCGGGATTTTGTTCGACTGCCTCAAACAGAATACATGTACAGTGCGTAAGTGTTTACAAGCGAAACACACAAGCACGTGTGTCCGCCGGTTCTACGGCAATGACGAAACGAAAGTGTACATTTACGGAGAAGTTAAATAGAAAAATATGTGACACACACACCATCCACCTAAATCATTCACCGATACACCGATGACCCTCCACCCAGCACAAAAGGTGTCCTCCTTTTCAGAAACCCAAATCTGGTCACCCTACTTAGAGGAGACTAGCTCCGTTTTAGCGATTGTGTCCAACCCTGACTCCCAGCACGTTACACAGATATTGGTATATTATTTATTTCAGTAATTCCATTCAAAAGGTGAAACTTGTATATTATACTCATTTGTTGCACGCAGACTGATATATTTAAGAAAATTTGAATATTGTGAAAAGGTTCAATATTGAAGACAATATTAAATAGCTAATTAATTAAAACTGGTCTCTCAGTCTAGTTCTGTATGCTACTCAGTCATGAGAAAGAACAACAAGTAGTTATATATTAAGTGCATCCTAAACAGCAACCTACAACTCTTACATGGGTATTTGTACCTTGCACCAATTTGTAGTACTCAGTTGTTGTCTTATTATTTCAATAGCTTTTAAATGGTCCATCAGAAGACCACCTAAGAAGTTGTATTACACAAAGTGCATCCTAAACAACAACCTACATCTCAGACATGGGTATTTACAGGTGCTGTTCATAAAATTGGAATATTATGAAAAGCTATTGAAATAATTAGATAAAAACTCACCACCACTATTAGGTAAGAGGTAGAAATACCCATATAAATGTAAATGTGCCTTATTTTGTCAATTGTGGTTTTTTTTCACTGCAATCGAAATTTGTCCTTCACTTTTTACCCATCTGTGCAGTTAGAACACACACACACTAGTGATTACTAGGGGGCTGTTGTGCACACGGGTTAGGTGCCTTGCTCAAGGGTACTTCAGACACCAACTCCTTACTACACATTACTTTTCGCCTAGAACAACAAGACATGTTTAATTTAAATAATCCATTAGCAACAATATAACTGATCCAGATGGTAGATACATAATACTCAACCTATCCATTCTAAATATGCGTTTATGTTTTGCTAACATATATGGGCCGAATGTTGACGACCCCTCCTTTTTCCACAATATTTTCACTGCACTCTCTGATCACTCTGACACCAAACTAATAATAGGAGGAGACTTCAACTTGGTATTTCATCCAGATATCGACAGGCTCAGTACAGCAGTGAGTCAAAGGAACTGGCAGTATACAGACACCCTAAAGCAATATATAAACGATTTTGGGCTCTCTGATGCGTGGCGTTCACACCACCCTACTCTCCGGGATTACACCTTCTTTTCAGCAGTACACCACTGACATTCTCGTTTAGACAACTTCTTAGTTAGCAATTCCATTATGACAGATGTCACAGACACTCGTATTCATCCTATTACTATCAGTGATCATGCACTGGTCTCTCTTTCTTTGATACAGAAAAGAACCACACTAGGAACTAGAGATTAAATACATAATTACTTAAATTTCATTAATTACATCAAAAAAGAATGGGCAACATATTTAGAATATAACGATCTGCCAGGAACACCGTATGTTCTTTGGGAAGCAGGGAAGGCAGTAATGCGGGGGAAAATAATATCCTACTGCACACATAAGAAAAAGACAGAAAAAACACAGGTATTAGAATTGGAAGAAAAAATAAAATCTTTAGAAGCTGCCCATGCTGCTTCACCACAAGAACACACACTGAACAAGCTGAGGAAACTCAAACTGGAATTGAATGAAATAATAGATAAAAAGACACAATTTTTACTGCAAAGACTGCGCTGGCAGAATTTTGAACATGGCAATAAATCTGGAAAATTCCTTGATAATCAGTTAAAGCTTAATAAGGAAAAAACAACTATCTCCTCTATTAAGAACTCAACAGGCAGCATTATTCACGACCCACAACAAATAAATAAAGCTTTTAAAGAGTTTTATAAAGCTTTATACGCTTCACAGATTAATCCATCAGATTCAGCTATTGAAGAATTTATTAATAATATAAATCTCCCAAAGCTAGAAAACGAACAAATTGTTGCACTGGATTCACCACTTGCTCTGCCCGAATTACATGAAGCCTTACAGCAGCTACCAAATAACAAAGCTCCAGGACCAGATGGATTTCCTGTAGAATTCTACAAAGAATTATGGTCTGTGCTAGAACCAACCTTTTTTAGAATGGTAAATCAAATTCAAAAAGATCATGTCCTGTCTCCAGACATGAATTCTGCTAACATCAGTGTACTTCTAAAGCCAGGCAAAGACCCTACACTTCCTTCCAGCTATCGCCCCATTTCACTCATAAACGTAGATCTTAAAATTATTTGCAAAGCACTTGCCAGAAGATTAGAGGAAATCACCCCACTTATAATACATCCAGACCAGACAGGTTTTATCAAGGGTAGACAATCTGCCAACAATACACGCAGACTAATAAACATAATAGATTACTGCACAATTAACAAATTAGAGACTACCATTGTATCTTTAGATGCAGAAAAAGCATTTGACCGGGTAAACTGGAAATATTTATTAGCAGTTCTACACAAATTTGGATTTGGCCCATCCTTCATTAACTGGATCAAAGCCTTACATATTTCTCCTAATGCACGGGTTAGGACAAACGACATCACCTCACAAAGCTTCACTCTGCAAAGGGGCACCAGGCAGGGCTGTCCACTATCACCCTCACTTTTCGTTCTCTTCATTGAGCCATTAGCAGCAGCAATTCGACAAAATGCAAATATTACAGGAATTAACACAGGAACCACAAACCATAGGATAAGTCTCTACGCAGATGATGTATTACTTTTCCTACAAAACACACAAGCTTCCCTTCCGAATACAATCAAACTTATAGACAGCTTCTCTTCTATAACAGAATATTCCATCAACTGGGGCAAATCAACAGTTTTGCCTATAAACTGTAGTTTCCAGAACACGACCACCACTCCACTACAATCAGGTAATATTAGATATTTAGGCATACATGTCTCTGCTAAACTGTTAGACTTGGTGCAGTTAAATCATATCCCTCTATTAAAAACAATAGAAGATGATCTCACACGTTGGAACGCTTTACCTATATCACTCATGGGGAGAGTGGCTACCATTAAAATGATGGTTCTACCCAAAGTTAACTATTTATTCTCATTAATCCCAAATAAACCCTCTGCTGCTTGGTTGAAATCCCTAGATTCAAACATCTCAAAATTTCTATGGAAAAACAAGCCATCAAGAATAAGTATGAAAACCTTGCAAAAGCCAAAACGCAATGGTGGCTTAGAATTACCAAATTTTTATCAATATTTCTTAGCCAATAGATTACAGTACATTTTAAAATGGGTCAAATACGACTTAATAGACAGGCCATGGTTGGACCTAGAACAAGCATTTTGCGGGAAAATAAAACTCTCAGACCTACCTTACATTAGCTCTAATATTAAGCATCAGGACTGCTTTAAAAGCCTTAATATAAATACTTCACTGACAGCCTGGTGGGAATTCCTTAAATTAACTCGGTCCCCACTCATCCCATGCAAACGAACACCCATTTGGAACAATCCAGACATCTGTCAGAACAAGAAAGTACTACATTTTTCATCATGGCATGACAGGGGAATAAAAAATTTAGAACATGTTATTAAAGATGGAAACTTTGTCACATTCCAGGAACTTGTATCAGAATATGGAATAAACAACAGTAGATTTCTGGAATATCAACAATTAAAATCCATCATTCAACAGAGATTCAACCGCAATCAACTGAACTTAGAAATATCAGCATGGATAACTGAATTTTTTAATCTATATACTCCTAAATTATTATCAAAATTGTATAAATTATTGTTAAAATTTGATGACTCAATTTCCCTTCCGATAGCCAAATGGGAACGAGATCTATTTATTAATCCAGATCAACATTTCTGGACCGACATATGTACAAATATCTTCAAAATAAGTAAAAGCCCCAACTTACAACTTATACAATACAAAGTCCTTCATAGAACACACTATACAGGACAAAGGATGTTCCAAATGGGCCTAGCACAATCAAACATATGCACCCACTGTACAGGCAATATAATTGATAACTATATGCATGCTATATGGGATTGTAGGCCTGTTAAGGAATTCTGGAAGAAGGTATGTGTAGAATTGTCCACGGGGCTTAAAAGCTGCATCCCAACTTCCCCCAGACTGTGCATCTTAGGAGACGTCAGTGAATTAGATACAGAGGCAGACATATCACACATAGTTCTCACTGCCCTATGCATCGCCAAGAAAACCATTCTTATCAATTGGAAAACGAAAAAGGACCTGCATATTACTCATTACAAAAATTTATTACTTGATCACATCTGTCTGGAGAGAATGTCTGCTTCCTCTAAAGACCAGTTGGAGGAATTTAATTCTCTTTGGTCCCCACTGATCAGTTCCATTAGCTAGTCGGGGTGGTTGGCAGGGGCCTCGGCCCCCGGAGGGCCGGTTGGTGGCTGGGGGTCGATCCCGGGGAGACTGCTCGTGCCGGCCACTTTCTGGGCGGGGGGGGCCGGGGCTGCCGACCTGGGATGGCATGTGCTTGCCCTGGCGGGCGGTGGTTGGGGGGGGCTTGGGTGGCGCTCCCTCTGGGCTCTGGGGTGTGGGGCCGGGGCGTGGGGGGGGGCAGGTGCTGGCCCTCGGCGGGGTGGCTGGCCTCCCCTGTGGGGCCGGGTGGCGGGACCCGGGGCCTGGTGCCTGGGGCCCCCCGACCCCGAGCTGGGGCCCTGCCCGTGCGGGGGGACCTGCGCCGCTGGGGGGGGTGGGTCGGTCGGCCTGGGTCGGGGGGTCGGGTCTGGGCCTTGGGGCTCCGAGGTGCCTGGGTGGTGGGAGTGGGGTGGTGGATGATGGGGATGTCTGGGGTGGGCCGGGAGGTAGGGTTCCGGACTCCGACCAGCATGTCCTCAATACTGTTGATGTCTGTCATCGTTTGTTCACTGTGCGATTGGTATGGTTGTGGGTGCATACACAGGGGTGTGGTGTATATGGGACTAGCGTGTGTGGGTGTATATGTATGTGTAGATATATATGTATATATGTATGTATGTGTATGTATATATTTATATATATGGATGGATGTATGTATGTATATGTGTATGTATATATTTATGGGTTAAATGTGTGTGAGTGCATACGTGTATGAAAGAAATGTGTGTCTAGGTGTATGTGGATGTGCGGACCGGCTGCTCTCTGTGGTGGGGGTGGTGTGGATCCGGGCTTGGATGTGGTGGTGGGGGGGGTTGCCGCCCTGGTCTCCCCGGGTCGACCGCTCCCTGCCTTGAGCTGGGGGGGCAGTGAAGTTCGGTGCTCAATGAGCCAGCTAGCAAGCTGGACCCTTTCCTCTGGACCTAAGCATTCCCACCCCCCCCCCCCCCCCCCCCCCCCACACACACACACACACACACACACACACACACACACACACACACACACACACACACACACACACACACACACATCCTTGCTCATTTAGGATTCCGGGGACAGGCAGGTACCCAGAGGTTGACGAGGTGGGCCTGCTGCCATGGTTCACCCGTCTCCTCACCACTGTCTGTCCCTCAGTTTTTACTGCACTTTAGACATTGAGGGCCTTTGAGGGGACGGTGTGGACATGCACTCACGTTTGTCATAGCACCTGTCCCCTCAATTTTAACTGCACCATAGTATCACACACTACGACACATGCATATACACCAACACCTACACACAACACTGGGGGTGGAGGGGTGGGAAGGCCTTCCTTCACCCGCTTCCTGCTCCCTGCCGGGGCGGGGGGGGGGGTTGCTGGCACGGGACTGGGCTGGTGGCTTCCTAGGACCACTACTGGTCCTTGCTGGTCCAGCCATTTGCCCCTGCCGCAGAGGGTGTGCTAGTCTGGATAAGTGTGTGTCTCTGTCCTTGTTTTCTTCTTGTTTCTGAATGGGTGGATGAATGAGTGCGTGTTGGAGGGAGGGGACATATGGCCAGGTTTGGAGGTGTGAGGGTGAATTTGAGTGTATGTGTGTGTGTGTGGGGGTGGGTGTGTACATGGTGGGGGTGTATAGGGGCGAATGTAGGGTGGGTTTGGTTATGTGGGTGAGGACAGCTGGTTCTGGGTCGGGGCTGGTCGTGCCCGGTTCACTCATGGACACTCCCCTGAGACTACTGCACCACTCCAGAGGGGGGGCGCCTTGGAGCTCCAGAGTCCGGCTTGGCCCCCCGGCGTAGGGGCGGTTGGCCCGCTCCCCAGGGCGGTGGTGGTATGGGGCGGCCGGGTGCTCCTCGGCGGGAGGTGGGCCCTGCCGGGTGGTGGGTGGCTTTCCAGGCGCGTGGCGCCGTGGTTTTGCCGCTGGCCCCTGGGGGGGGGGGGGGGGGGGGGGGGGGGGGGGCATCCTGGGGGGGAGGCGCTCTGTTCCCTCTGGTTCCCCTGGACCTGCGCTCCTTGACTGGTGGGGCGCTGTCCGGGGTCTCTCTCTCCCGCCTGCGGGGGCGGGCGGGTGAGGGTTTCTGGGAAGTGCGGCTCTGGTACTCCACCGCTCTGTGGGGGGCCGTGGGCGGGTGGGATTCCCGGGTCTCTCCCCACCCGCCTCTGGCCTCTGGGGGAATGCTGTCGCAGCTACCCACCCTTGCTGCTAAGTACATTCCATACATCTATCCTATGTTGCACTTCTAGGTTGCACATAAACACACACTCACACACACCCATACATCGCACTCATCTGCACTATATGTATTTGGTTTACTTTCTGTACTTCTTTGCAGTGGTCATTTGAGCTGGTTGCGTGTTTTATTTTATTAATATTATTATTATTATTTTATTATTACTAATTTTTTTTTTCTTCTTTTCTTTTTCTTCTCCTTTCTTCTCCTACCTCTGTCTTTTCCCTTTTTATTATTTCTCTCCCCCTCTTTTCTTGGTCCACCTAACCCCAATAATTATCACTTTGCATATTGTTATCACTATATATTGTTATCACTACACTATATATTATACAGAATTGTTATAATTGCCATTTAAATCTGTACATAAAAACAAAGTTGTCCTCCAAAGATGGGGGGGTGGAGGTGGGCCAAAAAAAAAAAAAAAAAAAAGGGTATTTCAGTCATGGCCTCAGGCCTGGGAATTGAACCCATGACCCTCCGGTCACAAGACCAGTTCCCTACAATCAGACCATGACTGCCCATTGTATTACAAGTTGTATTACACAAAGTGCATCCTAAATAACAACTATATAGAAGTTGTGGATTGTTATTTAGGATGCACTTTGTGTAATACAACTTGTTTGGTGGTCTTATGATGGACCATTGAAAAGATATTGAAATTATTGAAAAAAAAACACCAGAGTGCGCAGTGCTCTGGGGCCTTTACTACCGCCACTTGCGCCCGTGTTAACCGTGTTAATGTAATTTGTAGATGGTGCCTTAGATGTTGTAGTGGTTACAATAGTATGTTTTAAATAAAATGTTGTCTACAACTTAAAATATGTATATTCCTGGCGTAAACAAAGTTGTAGATATTTATTTTGTTTGCCAGAAATGAGAATTTGCACATTTTGGCACGTATTATTGAAGAAAGAATTCCGAATATGCAAACGTGAAACCAACTTTACCGCAGTCAAACGAAGACCACAAAGAATAAACAAATCAGTAACTTCCGGGGCACACAAATGAGTCGAGTTAAAAAATCAAAATCAAGTTCGGCTCAAATCCGTGTATCATTCATTCATTTGATATTCAACTGAAAATCAAAATCGGAAAATCAAAAAAACTATTCATTATTTTGTTTTTCGTTTTGAATATAAAAACAAAAAACAAACCAGGCTTGTATTTTTCAGTTTTTTATTTGATGATCCAAACAAAAATAACTAAATAAAAAATCGGATTCGGAGCCGAACTTGATTTTGATTTTTAACTCGACCCATTTGTGTGCCCCGGAAGTTGTTTATTCTTCGTGGTCTTCGTTTGACTGCGGTAAAGTTGGTTTCACGGTCGCATATTCGGAATTCTTTCTTCAATAATAAGTGCCAAAATGTGCAAATTCTCATTTCTGGCAAACAAAATAAATACCTACAGCTTTGTTTACGCCAGGAATATACATATTTTAAGTTGTAGACAAACATTTTATTTAAAATGTACTATTGTGACCGCTACAACGTCTAAGGCACCGTCTACAATATACATTAACACGGTTAACACGGATGCAAGTGGCGGTAGTAAAGGCCCCAGAGCACTGCACACTCTGGTTTTTTTTTTTTTTCTTCAATAATTTCAATATTTTTTCAATGGTCCATCATAAAACTACCAAACAAGTTGTATTACACAAAGTGCATCCTAAATAACAATCTGCAATTACACAAAGTGCATCCTAAATAACAATCTGCAACTTTTATATAGTTGTTATTTAGGATGCACTTTGTGTAATACAACTTGTAATACAACGGGCAGTCATGGCCTGATTGTAGGAAACTGGTCTTGTGACCGGAGGGTCGTGGGTTTGATTCCCAGGCTTGAGGCCATGACTGAGGTGCCCTTGAGCAAGGCACCTAATCCCAAATGCTCCCCGGGCACCGGGCGCCGGGCTGCCCACTGCTCTGGGCACGTGTGCACCACAGCCCCCTAGTAATCACTAGTGTGTGTGTGTGTGTGTGTGTGTGTGTGTGTGTGTGTGTGTTCTAACTGCACAGATGGGTAAAAAGTGGAGGACAAATTTTGATCGCGGTGAAAAAAAATCACAATTGTCAAAATATGGCAAATTTATATGGGTATTTCTACCTTGCACCAATTTGTGGTGGTCAGTTTTTGTCTAATTATGTCAATAGCTTTTAAATGGTGCATCATAAGATCATAAAACAAGCTCTTATATATTTAGTGCAATCCTAAGCAACAACCTATAAGTCAGATATGGGTATTTCTACCTCTTACTTAATAGTGGTGGTGAGTTTTTATCTTTTAATTTCAATAGCTTTTAAACGATCCATCAGAACAGCACCAAACAAGTTGTATTACATTAAGCCCATGATGACCAGCAACCTACAACTCAGATAGGGGTATTTCTACCTCTTTCCTAATAGTGATGGTGAGTTTTTATCTAATTATTTCAATAGCTTTCATAATATTCTTATTTTATGAACAGCACATGTAAATACCCATGTAAGAGTTGTAGGTTGTTGTTTAGGATGCACTTAATATATAACTACTTGTTTTTCTTCCCCATGACTGTGTAGCATACAGAACTAGACTGAGAGACCACTTTTAGTTCATTATTTAGCTATTTAATATTGTCTTCAATATTGAACCTTTTTACAATATTCAAATTTTCTTAAATATATCAGTCTGCGTGCAACGAATTAGTATAATATACAAGTTTCACCTTTTGAATGGAATTACTGAAATAAATAATGTACCAATATCATCTGTGTAACGTGGTGGGTTGGACACAATCGCGATAAAGGGCTGGAACATACTGTAGCGTCGGGTGAACAGAGAGGCCGGTAGAGAGACTCATGTTTGGAAAACAACCCTTTTTATTTCTTTTGCTCACTACTTTCTGACCTGTTCTCTCGTCATTTTCGCTGCCAGGTCAATAACTGGATTAAGTTTCATCCTTCTGGTAACTCCCTTGGCTAACAACAAACCATCTAGAACATCTCTACTGCTTCTCTCAAATATGTCTTAAACTAAGAACCGAACTTCAGATCTTTTAATTACTTTAAACAGGGTGTCATTTACAGAACATCGCGGAAAGAGGTTTCCCAGTGTCCCTTGCTTCGCGGGAGGCGGGGCTTCTCTATATACAGCTCCTCCGCCATCACACAGCCCCCCCCCCCAGAGTCAACCGTCCCGGTGACAGTGCATGTCGTGGTCGAGTTCAAAGTCGACGAAGTGACGGGGAGGTCTCCGCGACCTCCGGGGTCGCAATGGGGGAGCCAGGCCAGTCGTGGTGGGGGTGGGCACAGTGAGGGGACAAGGGGGCAGGATCGCTTCGGTGTTCCTTTGTCCATCATTCGTCAGTCCGTCCCCGCGGGCCGCGCCCGGTGCAGTGCCCTCTGTCCATGGCCGGCCATCGACACCCGGAGGTGATCCTGAAAGCCGGGGGGAGGAGTCAGTCACGCCGACTGTATTTGTCCCAGGCGACTTGGGTCTGTAGGGGGCCAGGCGGTCACGGTGTACCACTACAGTCTTTCTACCACTAATCTTAACCCTGTACACTACCTCGCTCAGTCTTCCCAAAACCGCGTACGGTCCTACCCAGTTCGATTGTAGCTTCGGGCAGAGGCCCCTTGAGCGTTTGGGGTTAAACAGCCAGACTCTCTGGCCTTCCCGCAATGCATCCCCCGAACAGCGTGAGTCATACGCCCGTTTCTGTTTAACGCTTGCCGCAGACTGTGAGACTCTAGCCGCGTGGTGCACGTCGCGTAGCCTCTGGAGCAAGACGCTCACGAACTGGGGGCCCGGCTCGATTTCCGGATCCTCACAGGGGGGCGCGCCGAACGCCAGGTCGACGGGGGTGCGCAACTCCCTGCCAAACATCATGCAGGCTGGGGTGAACCCAGTAGATTCTTGAACCGCGGATCTGCATGCGAGGAGGACTACCGGTAGGCGCCTGTCCGAGTTGCGTAGTCAGCGTGCGGTTAAAACGCTCCACTAAGCCGTCACCCTGTGGGTGGAGGGGTGTCGTTCTGGTCTTTCTAACGCCCAATATCCGACAGACCTCCGTCATAGTTTCCGCTTCAAAATTCCGACCCTGGTCACTGTGCAGGCACTCCGGGGCCCCGAAGCGGCAAAAGAATTCATCAACGAGCACGTGGGCGGTGGTAGACGCACTTTGATCCGGGATCGCATAAGCCTCCGGCCACTTAGTAAAATAATCTATCGCGACCAGGACGTACCTATTTCCCTCCTCGGTCAATGGAAACGGTCCCAGGACGTCGACGGCCACCCTCTCCATAGGGGAGCCCGCCCTCATGGGTATGAGGGGTGCCCTGGGTTTGTGCGCCGGCCCCTTTTTCGCCGCGCAGGCGTCGCAACAGTGAACAAAAAGTTCAACATCGCGCCTACAACCCGGCCACCAGAATCGTTGTCTCAGCCGCCATAGGGTTTTCGACACCCCGAAGTGACCGCTACCCGTCGCCCCGTGGACCAACCATAACACGTCATCTCTCAACTCGCCCGGGACCACTGCCTGTAAGATGGACGAGCTTGACCCCGGCTCCGACCAAACCCGACACAGGATGCCCTGCACGACACGTAAGCTATCCCAGTTTGAGCGGAGAACCCTCGCAACAGAACCTAGAGGCGAAACCGAGTCCCACTCGGGCGCCTGCGCAGCCCCAACCTGCTTGAAACACCAATCCATTTCTCGATCTGCTAGTTGGGCCTCCCTGAATTGTTCAAACGGAACCGGCGCCAAGTCCCTCAGATCAGGTTCGGGTCGAAGGGTTAGCGCCGCGCATCGACCATCAGCAACACTCTCAATTTCCGCTTTAGTGCAGTGTTTGCACGCCACGTCCGCACAAGGTCTGCGCGACAGCGCGTCCGCGTTGCCGTGAATCCGGCCCGGTCGGTGCTCCACCGTGAACGTGTAGTCCTGCAGTTTAGCCAACCAACGTGCCAGCTGCCCTTCCGGGTCACGCAGTCTAATTAGCCACTGCAGTGACGCATGGTCTGTACGCAAACGGAACGAAACGCCATACACATACGGCCTGAAGTGGTCCAGGCACGCGACCACGGCCAGGAGTTCGCGCCGAGTCACGCAGTAGTTCCGTTCAGCCTTGGAAAGGGTTCTGCTGAAGAAACAGACCACACGTTCCGTGTCCCCATCAACTTGCGAGAGCACACCTCCAATCCCGTGGTCACTCGCATCCGCGTCAACTATAAACTCACGCTCGAAGTCTGGGTAGGTCAAGATAGGGGCGCTGCACAGCCGGCGTTTGAGTTCTCCGAACGCCGCCTCGCAAGAGTCGGACCACTTAAACTTCGTCCCTTTAGCGGTAAGTTCATGGAGTGGGGCTGCTATTTCCACGAAGCCCTCGACGAACCGCCTATAGTAGGAGGCCAATCCCAAACAGCCTCAGTCTTGGCCGGGTCAGTGCCAACACCCTCTCCGCTAACGACGTGACCCAAAAATTTCAAGCGGCGTTGTAATAGATTACACTTTTCAGGGTTCAGTCTCAGGTTTGCATGTCTAATAGCGCCCAGCACCAGACTCAGGTTGGCTAAAGCCGCGTCAAAGGTGTTTGCATGAACCAGCACATCATCCAAGTACACCACGCACTTGGACACAGGAACATCACTCAACACCTTTTCCATGAGTCTTTCGAAGGTCGCCGCGAACGGCAGAACTGTGAACTGCCACAGTTCTTTTCCCACCGTAAAGGCGGAGCGTTCCTTAGCCGCCTCCGACAACGGCACCTGCCAATAACCACAGCGTAGGTCCAGAGAGCTGAACCAACTCGAGCCAGCCAGTTGGTCCAACGACTCGTCGATCCTAGGCAAGGGGTAGGCGTCGAGTTTCGTTACTGCGTTAAGACGTCTATAGTCTACGCAGAAACGCCAATCTCCGTTTTTCTTCCTTGCCAGGACCACTGGGGATGACCACGGGCTGCTTGACCGTTCTATGATACCTGCCCGAGCCATGTTCCTAATCTGTTCATCCGCAATGGCTCTCTTCGCAAAGGGGAGGCGGTGAGGGCGAGAGCGAATCGGCGACGCACTACCAGTATCGATCTCGTGTGACGCCAGCTGTGTCCTCGAGCAATCTTGCTCCGACACGGCAAAAATGTCTATAAAACTCTCCAGCAGTCGCCAGACCCGGTCGCGCTGGGTCTCGTCCAGGCTACCCGTGCAACGCTCCCACAACTGGCGAACGCAGCTAGCGACGGCCGAACCTCCCTCGTCCGTGTTCCCACTAGGCAATTGCGTAAGCGGGGTCCCGAATGTAATTTCCCCGCCCCTGCAGTCAATGACTGCTGCTGTGCACTTCAAGAAATCCAGACCTAGAATACACTCGTCGCTAATGCTGCCGAGCCAAAATTTGTGTACAAACGGGCCCCGCCCAAAATCCACGCTAAGTATAACGTAGTCAACTAGAGTAGTCCTTTGTCCCGTAACAGAGTACAGATTAAGTCGGTCGTCACGCTGAATTCTAACTTTTATCTTAAACTTCTTAAGGACAGCGAAGTCAATTACCGAGACCGCCGACCCCGTATCGACTAGACCCCTTAGCACAGTCCCGCAACAGGAAAACGTCACAAACTGACCTTCCTCTCCTAGACGGCGTGAGAACGTCGAGGGCGTCCCTCGGCGCGGGGGGGTCTGTCTGTACCCCTGGAGCCCGGACCCATCCCTGCGCCCCTGCGCCGTGCAATCCGCTGCTTTGTGTTCCGGCGAGTCACAGCGCCAGCAAGCAAACGGTCGTAGGCGAGTTGAAGACCTTTGATCTGCAGCAGGCATCGTTCGGTTAACCGGGGTGTTCCTTGTCAGCACCTGCTCGATCCTCTCAGCCGCCATGACCGCCAGGTCCAAGGAGGTGGGCTCGCACAGGAGCACCTGCGTCTGTAGGTCGAAAGGCTCCAGAGCACTGATGAATTTATCCAGCATGAGCTGCCGCTGTATCACTTCCGGGAAAGTCGGATACGCTTGGCGGACGAGAAGAGAGACATCCGCCGCCAGGAGTGATAGTTTCTCACCCTGCCTGCGTCGTCGTGTGTCTAGCCTTTGTTTCGCCGTGGTACTCGACGGCTGCACGCCAAAGTGGGCATTCAACGCTCCGCGTAGGGCGCCCAGGTCGCTGTGGTCGTCCGCCGGCGTCTCCACCAGAATCCTTCTGGCGGGCCCTCGAAGTGACAGGCACAGGTGAGCCGCCGTTTCGTCATCCGTCCATCCCATGTATCCGGCCACGACCCTCAACTGCGCATCAAATTCGGTCCAGTCTGACATCCCGTCATACTCCGGTAGCCTAAGCGGTGTGACCAGCGTGTGCCGTTGTGGCGTTGCAGTAGCCGGTTTCCTGGTCAGCGGCGTGACCAGCGTCTGTGAGCCGTCATCGCCGAGGGTAGCCGGTGGGCGTCGTCTCTCTCGTCCCATTCCGAGCTTCGCCGCGCTGTGCCCCTGTGCACCGAGACGTAGCTCGAGGGACCTCTCCACCCGTCTTGCGTGTTGGATCTCCTCCTCGATCTGTTCCCGCAGACACTCCAGATCGTCCAGAGGCCCACATTCTGACACCAGTTGTAGCGTCGGGTGAACAGAGAGGCCGGTAGAGAGACTCATGTTTGGAAAACAACCCTTTTTATTTCTTTTGCTCACTACTTTCTGACCTGTTCTCTCGTCATTTTCGCTGCCAGGTCAATAACTGGATTAAGTTTCATCCTTCTGGTAACTCCCTTGGCTAACAACAAACCATCTAGAACATCTCTACTGCTTCTCTCAAATATGTCTTAAACTAAGAACCGAACTTCAGATCTTTTAATTACTTTAAACAGGGTGTCATTTACAGAACATCGCGGAAAGAGGTTTCCCAGTGTCCCTTGCTTCGCGGGAGGCGGGGCTTCTCTATATACAGCTCCTCCGCCATCACAATACATTAAGAGTTGGGTTTCTGAAAAGGAGGACATCTTTTGTGCTGGGTGGGGGTCATCTGCGTATCGGTGAATGATTTAGGTGGATGGTGTGTGTGTGTCGAACGTTTTTTCTCTTTAACTCCTCCGTAAACGTACACTTTCGTTTCATCGCCATAGAACCAGCGGACACATGTGCTTTTGCTTGTAAACACTTTTGCACTGTACATGTATTCTGTTTGAGGCAGTCCAACAAAATCCCGGACGATTTTGAAATTCCTTCCAGACATTTTTTAGGTCTCAAAAGTAGGACATGTCCGGGAAAAAGAGGACGTCTGGTCACCCTACCTCTTAAGTGAACCGCGCCCACACGGAGAGTGCGCGACTTACGAGGCATACCGAGAACACACTTCACAGAAACGCTCACGAAGGAATATAAAGGACCACAGCGATTATGAAAGGAAAACACGTTTATATAAGTATGAATGCTTAAGTAATACAAGGCACAGAAAACACGGCAGAGACTAAAGTAAACGAGCACTACAAAACACAACGACAAATTAACTGGACCACTATCATCACTGGATACCCATTTGCTGCAACGTGCACGAAATCTCTGCATGCGTCTTACCACCTTCAAATAAATATTTAATTAAAGTAGTATGTGGTTCCAGTCCGGTCATGTTGTCTATACCAATATAGACCATGTTCCAATGTCTAGGCTACAATCAGAGTAGAACCAGTAACACTGCAGTGCACTCCCGCACAAACGAAGCCCACGAAGAATAAACATATCAGTAACTTCCGGGGCACACAAATGGGTCAAGTTAAAAAATCTAAATCAAGTTCGGCTCCGAATCCAATTTTTAATTTAGCTATTTTTGTTTGGATCATCAAATTAAAAAATGAAAAATACAAGCCTGGTTTGTTTTTTTGTTTTCATTTTCAAAACGAAAAACTAAATAATGAATAGTTTTTTTGATTTTCCGATTTTGATTTTCAGTTGAATATCAAATGAACGAATGATACACGGATTGGCTCAGAATCCGATTTTTTATTTAGCTATTTTTGTTTGTATCATCAAATAAAAAACTGAAAAATACAAGCCTGGTTTGTTTTTTTGTTTTTATATTCAAAACGAAAAACAAAATAATGAATAGTTTTTTTTTTCCGATTTTGATTTTCAGTTGAATATCAAATGAACGAATGATACACGGATTATTATCCTATCTATGATTTCAGAACGTTTTAATTAGTTTTCTAAACATGTAATATTGTTAGTTATCGTTTTTTCTTTTAATTACCGTTATTTAGGCCTGTCACGATAACAACATTTTCAGAACGATATATTGTCCCAGAAATTATTGCGATAAACGATAATATTGTCATTTTAAAGTGCCATTATAGATTTTTTTCTTGCTTCTGGGCTCCCCAAAGGAGCTTTAAGACAATGTGCCGCAATAATAATATAGTAGCATAATAATACAATTACACCAGTTTACAGTAATGTAATGTATTGTAAAGCTCATGTATGGGGTCAAATTTGAGCTTGACCACATATCTGTAGTGGCAGAGTAAAATGAGGTGTCTTTAATCTCCTTCAGAATGCCATCTTTCACTTCATTATATAAGGTTGGAATGGCAGTTTGGGAGATATAGGTTTTCTTTGGCAGTTCATACTGCTTGTGAAATCTTTGCAGCATGTTTATAAATGTTTTCTTTTCAACCGTATTGCGAGCTCGTGCACCTCTCGAATTTTGTAACTTCGCGCGCGCTGCGTCTCAGCGCAATGAACAAAGTCATGTTTGCAGGGTTCATACACCTTTAAAAGGTGGAATTCAAGCAATTGTACATCACTTTAAAGGTCCATTTCAATATTTTCCAGCATGTTAAATTTAACTAAGTTAAATATTTATACATATACTCAAAATAATTCGCTTTCAAAACGAACGCTTGGGTTTCAAAACGCTCAATCTTATCGTCTTCACGTTCTCTCATGTTTTGTCCTGGAATTACAAGAGGCTCATATTTGTTATCGTAATACAAGAGAACTGTTCAGTCAGATATATTTGTTGTGAAACGAACAAATTCCAGCACTTTTCAAACCTGAAACACAAAGCAACATTAAAGTTCGTCAGGTAAATGTTCCTTCCCCTGTTTTTGATGGGTGTTTCTTTATACTACCACATATCGTTTCGAACAACAACGCTTCCACCGTTCGCGGAGGTTCGCGAGGTGTGCGGAAACGCGCGCTACGGTCACTATAATAAACAATCATCAAATAATGTGATAAAAAGCGAATTATTTCTAATCATTTCGAGTCCTATTAGCCTCGAATATGTTCGCGAGCTAACACATCTCCACCTGTGTGTGTGGAGGCACCGTTATTGACGCATACGCTCTTCGTGTACTGCACTCATTTCCTAACCGGTAAGTGTCACTCTCTGATCACAGATTCGTCTTCCCTTAATGGGGGAGGGGGGTGGGAGAGAGCAGCACTGCGTGCCTTTCTGAAACCTAACGTAGTTGCGCGGAAACCCAATGGCCAATTATCGTCATCAGCAAAAATGATCGTGGTTAAAAAAGTTTTCGTACGATTCAAAAACACGTGGCTTGGTGGTTAGCACGTTTGCCTCTCAGCACTGGGGTCTTGGGTTCAAGTCCCTATCTGAGTGGAGTTTCCATGTTCTCCCCGTGTTTGCGTGGGTTTCCTCCGGGATCTCCGGTTTCCTCCCACAGTCCAAAAACATGGAGGTTAGGTAAATTGGCAGTCAACAAAAAATTCTCCCTGAGTGTGTGTCTGTGTTTCTATGTTCAATAAAAAGTAGTGTCTGTCTGTCTGTGTGTGTTTGCTTGTATGCCCAGTGGTGGATGGTGCTCTGCCACTAGGGTCTGTCCTCTCTCCCCTTCCTGCACCCCATTCAGTCCCCCAGGGGGCTGTGGATCCCGGTAGAGAGTACGCTGTGCGCAATTGGCTGCCGCTTCTCACCGGTGTGATTGGTTGTCTGTGAATTGTACCTGTGTTAAATTGTAAAGCGCCTTGGGAATTTGGAAAGGCGCTATATAAATCGAACATTCATTCATTCATTCATTCATAAGTCGATAATGTAATTATCGCGACAGGCCTACCATTATTATTTATTTCAGTTAACGAAAATGTTTTTTCAATATCAGTTTTCGTTTTATCGTTCGTTTTCGTTAACGATTATAAACCTTGACGCACACACACACACACACACACACACACACACACACACACACACACGCGTGCATTCTGAGTGCAGAAAAAACATCCAAACTGAGTTTCACCGTGAGCTTGGACTGATTGGCCAGGGAAAGAGAGAGAGGGGGGGGGGAGGAAGAGAAAGTGAGAGAGAGAGAGAGAGAGAGAGCGAAAGAGAGAGAGATTGTTTGAGGTATTAAGACTGGTTCAAAGCAAGTCCTTTTGCTGTATTAATCCAGAGGTGTCCTTCAGTGTGTTCTTCATTTTCAACATGCTCTATGGTCCACCACTAGATGGCGATGTGGGAGCATGCACATTCAGTACGTTTCACAATGATACCTTACTACTGTTTTAAAGCTAAATATTTTAAACCTACATCTACGCAGTCTTAAATCTTAAATGAATTGTGTGTATGTGCGCATGTTTGTGCAGATGTGTGGACATGTGTGTGTGTGTGTGTGTGTGTGTGTGTGTGTGTGTGTGTGTGTGGAGAACTCCTGATGAGCTTTTAGGAGAGATGTGATTCAACCTCGTAGTTGTACAGTGGTGGAGTATGAAATCTATGTCTACATGTGTGAGTATGTAGTGTGTAACTCTCCTGGATGGAGTATGTGGTGTGTAACATTGTGGGAAGTATGTAGTATGTTACACTCCTGGGTGGAGTATGTAGTGTGTTACACTCCTGGGTGGAGTATGTAGTGTGTAACACTCCTGGGTGTAACACTCCAGTGTTGTGTAGGTACAGTGTTGTGTAGGTACACTGTTGTGAGCATCTCTCCCTGCTTGTAATGGACAGCACAGTAATGGGTTCATATTTAATAAACACATCGGAACCTCCTGATTTATTCATGCCTTCCTGTGCTTGCCATCAAAGGGATAAACAGCATGAGAGAGAGAGAGAGAGAGAGAGAGAGAGAGACTCAGTAAATTAATACCCTAAATGAGAGGAGAGGGTGTAACTGCAGTATTGACAGTATAAATAAATGTTATTCAAACAGAAGAGCAGCTTGGAGTGGAGGGTTATTGGTAGATTTAGGGTTAGGGTTAAGGTGAAGTGTTAGATTTAGGGTTAGGGTTAAGGCACGAATAGGTTGGTTTGGAGGAGAG
The DNA here is from genome assembly GCF_052324685.1 of Brachyhypopomus gauderio. NCBI lineage: Eukaryota > Metazoa > Chordata > Actinopteri > Gymnotiformes > Hypopomidae > Brachyhypopomus > Brachyhypopomus gauderio. The sequence continues at coordinate 36,537,108 of NC_135214.1, forward strand.
GACATTTTTTGTGAGGATGAGGGTGTTGCAATTAGAGTCAATTAGAGCCTGGAGTCATCACCTGAGCAGTGATTAGTCATCACCTGAGCAGTGATCAGTGAGGCAGCTTTTCTTCAGATTCAGTCTGAACAGTGATTGTTACATGGAGGGGGTCTGTGATTCAGAACAGGAACATCTTTACTGATTTATGGGTACAGTCCAATTGGCATCTTGTTAGAGCAAAATCTTTCACCTGTAAAATCTTTCACCTGTGTAACCATGACATTTCCATAGCTACACAACTCAGAGTTTTTCACTTAGTGATTGTTGGGATTTGATGAAGCAAAAGGAACAAAGAGGAAGATGAGGAGGGGCAAGAGGAAGATGAGGAGGGGTGAGGGGAAGATGAGGAAGGGCGAGAGGAAGATTAGGAGGGGCGAGAGGAAGATCTTAGCCAGCTGTCCTGCTCTCCACCAGACCTACATGCTCTGATCTGCTTCATCCTCCATCTACACCAGGAAATTCAATTGTTCTGATTTTATAAAGCAGTCTGTCTGTGTGCAGCATCCAAAATTGTCCTGCTGTGTGTGTGTGTGTGTGTGTGTATGTGTACACAAGCAAGACTCCGCATGAACGCCATTGTACACAGACACACCAGAAAACATCGTCTTTCTCTCATCACACTTGTCTTATGTTTTCTTAATTAATACATGTTAATGAAAATTTATATTAGGAATTTAATATATTAAAAAGCTCTTCAATTTAGAAGTTCCCTAACCCTAACCCTGTGTCAAAGGTAGAGTTCAATACTGAGTTCAGTACTGAAGCATCACACATAGGCACCCTTATATACAGATATATACAGAGGAACCCCGGAACTCAACCGTCTCAGTTTTCGACACATTCGGAGTTTGACACAAAATTTCGAAAAAATTTTGTCTTGGAGCTTGAAAAAAACTTCGGAATCTGACTGACTCATGTGACTTATGTAAATAAAATACAGTTTGTGCTTCGGTCACATGCCGCTAGTTAGAGTTTAAGATACTAAGATAGATTTATACTAAGATAGGTTTATACTTGACACGTGTCGAGCTCCGGGGTTCGTGTTGAAAATGGATTAATGCGTTTTCAGTTATTTCATATGGGGAAAATTGATTGGAACTCGACTGCATCACTTCTTGACGCTCCTTCCGGAATGAATTAGCGTCGAGTTCTGGGGTTCTACTGTATACATAAATATGAATATCCTAAATCCAGCTGTAATGCATTGTAGGCTAACGTGATGTGTGGTTTGTTGTGTGGTGTGTGTTGGGTGGTGTAGGACATTGACTGGGTCCAAACGGAGAAGCATGTGTTTGAGCAGGCGTCCTGCAACCCCTTCCTCGTAGGCCTTCACTCCTGCTTCCAGACAGAGAGCCGGTAAGATTTAACATGGAATTCGTGACCTTTAATCCTTTTCAGCTATAGGCACCACTAGCTCTAGAGGTTTGGAACTTGCATATTGGTGTATGAGGGGTTTGTGTGTGTGTGTGTGTGTGTGTGTGTGTGTGTGTGTGTGTGTGTGTGTGTGTGTGTAGGTTATTCCTGGTGATCGAGTATGTCAATGGGGGAGATCTGATGTTCCATATGCAACGACAACGGAAGCTTCCAGAAGAACATGCCAGGTACATACACATACTCTCTTACACATATACTGTACACACACACCCACACACTGTACATACACACACTGCACACATACACTGTACACACACACACTGCACACATACACATACACACTGTAAACACATACACTGTACACAGACACACTGTAAACACACCCATACACACTGTACACACAAACACTGTACTCACAAACACTGTACACATACACACTGTACACACACACACACACACACACACAAATACCCACTGTACACACACAATTAGAACTGAATTAAATCATTCAAGTTTACACTCAGGTTTACACTCAGATTTACACTCAGGTTTACACTCAGATTTACACTCAGGTTTACACTCAGGTTTACAGCGCTAATGTGAGTTCAGTGTGTGTGAATACAAAAATGCCTCAACAGTATGTTGTTTGAATGTTTGAGTATTACAGTCTATAGTTTAGTGTGTGTGTGCGTGTGTGTGTGTGTGTGTGTGTGTGTGTGTGTTATGTGAGAGAGTGTGTGTGTTTGTTTGTTTGTTGTGTGTGTGTGTGTGTGTGTGTGTGTGTGTGTGTGTGTGTGTGTGTGTGTGTGTGTGTGTGTGTGCATGAACTGAACTGAATCATCTTTATTTGTCCCTGAGGACACTTTAGTATGAGGCTTCCAAAACTATTACAAAGACATGTAGACACATACACACACTCACACATACAAACACACTCACACATACATACACACACACATATACACACACATACGAACACACACTCACACATACAAACACACTCACACATACAAACAAACACACACATATACACACACATACGAACACACACTCACATATACACACATAAAAACACACACATATACACACATACAAACACACATACAAACACATACATATACACACATACTCACATATACACACACATATGAACACACACTCACATACAAACACACTCACATATACACACATACAAACACACACACATATATACACATACAAATACACACACATACAAACACACACATATATATACACACATACTCACATATACACACACATACGAACACACACTCACATACAAACACACTCACATATACACACATACACATACCATAATGAAAATTACACACACACATACAAATATACACCCTAACCCTTATCACACACACACACACACACACACATACAAATACATCACCTTTCTATCTGACAGTTGAAGTAAAATGGTGTGTGTGTGTGTGTGTGTGTGTGTGTGTGTATCTCCCACTAGTCCAAATCTGTGTCTCTCTCTTTCTCACTGTCACTCTGCTCCAAATCTGTGTGTGTGTGTGTGTGTGTGTGTGTGTGTGTGTGTGTGTGTGTGTGTGTGTGTATCTCCCACTGTCACTCTGTTCCACATCTATGTGTGTGTGTGTGTCTCCCACTGTCACTCTGTTCCACATCTAATTGGAAAATGTGAGGGGTGCTGAGAGCTTCTTCTGCTTCCAGGAATAACTGTATAGAGAGAGAGAGAGAGAGAGAGAGAGAGAGTGAAAGAGAGAGAGGCTCCAGTATTACCTACTTACACACGTGCACACACACACACACACACACACACATGGACACACACACACAGAATGACCATTTTACTTCTACTGTCAGATAGAAAAGTGATGTATTTGTGTGTGTGTGTGTGTGTGTGTGTGTGTGTGTGTTACACACACATCATTCACACGCGCTGTCATAGGTACACACACTCATACACACACCAGCATGCCTCAGACATTCACACATACACAAAGAAACACACACAATATGGTACAATCACACACTCTCACACACACACACATTTATGCATGCGCACTTTCCAGAGATAGATTAGTTAGGATGACATGTCCAGCATGAGAGGGATATTAGATTAAGATTACAGGGGTGTCAGCTCTGCTCTGATTGATGTATGGAGGGTTAGTTGTGTTTGTGTGTTTTTAATTCAGTGCCTCTACACAAGGCTAATGATGGACTATTAATACAACTTTCATCATCAGAGTATTTGTGTGTGTGTGTGTGTGTGTGTGTGTGTGTGTAGACATTTGCTTCACAGAGAGAAGGTGTCTGCTTATGTTTCATAGAGATAGGGTGTATAAGAGTGTGAGTGTATTCTCGTGTTTAAAAGAATATGCGTGTGTGTGTGTGTGTGTGTGTGTGTGTCTGTGTGTGTATGTGTGGGGTGTCTGTGTGTGTTGGTGTGTAGGTCTTTTTTGTGTTGCTTGGCTTCCCATCTCTGCTAAGGGAATAATCTGTTCTAATGGTGCACATACGTTTCATAATCCACATATCAACAGCTGTATTCATCTGCTATGATATGATGAAATGAAATTATACTTTCATTGGATTCCACAGATCAGTGCTTGTATGTGGAGTGTGTAGAGGAGTTGTGCGATCATTGTATGTTAGTGTAGAGGAGGTGTGAGATTCGTTGTGTGTTAGTTGAGAGATGTATGTTGACTGTTGTATCACAGTAGCTGTTTATAACATCTAATCAATTGGAACATTAATGGGTATCCAATATATATTCACACACACACACACACACACACACACACACACACACACACACACACACACACACACACACACACACACATTTGTGCTTGTTTCAGTCCTTTTGTAAACAGCATTATCCTCAAAGCATCTAACATTTCACCTCCTTTATAGCCCTTCTAGAAACAGGGTTATATAATGCACATCTCGTATAATAATAATGCATATGCACATCTCATAAATTTAACATATCTAAATATGTTGTATTTGCATATTCCAAGAAGATGTATTTAAACACTGTAATCAGACACATTACACATTTAGTGCATCACAGACAAAGCCACACCCACTGCTGGCAAACCTTCACGAGACACCTGGCCTATACCACAACCCATATGAATGACTGATTGTTATAATCTGTAATCTCTCCATTTAGTTAAGACCTGTATCAAATCTGAACCTTCCTGGTGAACATGAAACCTATTTTC